>NC_056474.1:667102-839602 GCF_008729295.1 Plectropomus leopardus
GCCGCAGTCACGCCACAAAAGTGTCAAAACCGGCCTGAGTATGGTCCAATCACATGGTCAACTTTCAGTGACTTTAAACTTGTTCATGAAGCAGCAGAGTCAGAGCTGGCTTACTCTGTAGCCAGAGGAACCTTTAAAGTCCAGTTGTAAACCACAAACTGTATAAGAAGCTGCTTAACATTTACTTAACTTTTGTAGGCTATTTCTGTTGTATGGTTATTCACAAAAAAATTACCAATATT
Organism: Plectropomus leopardus; assembly: GCF_008729295.1. Taxonomy (NCBI): domain Eukaryota; kingdom Metazoa; phylum Chordata; class Actinopteri; order Perciformes; family Serranidae; genus Plectropomus; species Plectropomus leopardus. Next base: position 667,345 of record NC_056474.1, read on the forward strand.
GCAATACTTATATCAAGTTTTCGCCTGAAGATACCTGTGGATTGTTTACCAATCCTTTATTTGTGAATGTAATTTGCACACCTTCAGCCTTTTTGAGAAATATCATTAAGGTAGATGACCCAATAGCTTAAATAAATAAAAAAACAATAATATAATATAATAAATTAAACTTTGTTTACATAATTTACAGAATCCAAACAATAAGCACTACTGACAAATACTTTTACCAGCAGTCTAGCTTCCTCGATGACCCTGATATCTAAACAAACTAAAACCAATAAATCAAACTGTTATCCACTCTCCTTTTATGATTAATACTCAATAAGATTTATTATACATTATACAAAATGGGTTAGTTAAACAAAACTCCAAATTTCCACTTTTCATTTTTTTTTTTTTTTTTTCTCTTTTAGTCATATCTAGGCTGAGATTGTGGGCTAATGTAATCAGGCCAACAATTTACTGTACTTCTCTCATATAAAATTTTCTTAAGTTATTTATTTAACTGCATTACATTACTGATATCAGTGAAGTCTGCTGCAAAATTTGGCATTATGTTTCAGTCAGTAAAACTCAACTCGAGACATCGACTCCTCACAGGGTCAGAGGAGAGTTTGGTGGTCTTCCCTGTATAATGATTACGTATGTCTCCCCAGTCACATTTATCAACCAAAACCTCAAATACTTTATCATACAGAGGCAGTTTTAGCTTCACGTTTAGCTACATTACTAGTGTTTCCAGATTGGGCTGTTTTGGATTGCATTGTGGATGAAAAAATTAGCTCGGGCACATGGAGAAAAATTTGGGCTAGTTTTTCATGACTTTTTGGGTGGATTTTTTAATTAAATTGCAAAATACAAAAAAATATGATATAATATAATATAACAATGCTGACAAAGTCACCAAAATGTAATTATAATATTAATCATTGCATGTGTAAATACATATTTGAAATATTCAAAATAAACTATATCTGCCTTGTAAAAGTGCATTGTGTGTGTGTGTGTGTGTGTGTGTGTGTGTGTGTGTGTGTAATTGCATTGAATGCACTCTTTGTACAAAGACGAGCATAGGTTTGAATTTATAAAAAGTTACACCAAAATAAGGTGACAGTTAATGTTATTTGTTGAAATATGAATGACTTTTAAAAAGACCCCACCAGCCTTATGAGTGAATGTTTGAGGACATTTTACTGCTTGTTTGTCGCTGTTGAATTTTTTTATGCTTCAGCTGCAGTTGTGTGTTGATTTTCAGTGTCGTACAGTAATTATTAGAGCAGTTAAAACTATGCTGTTTAACTAAGTGCTGCTCAGATATTTTAGGCGTTTTTTAAACAGTTTTTGGGCTGAAAGCCATCAGCTGTATGTGGCAGCCCTGTACATCACACACACTAACACTGATGTGAGCTGCTTCCACACAGAGCTAATGCCCTCACTAGCATGCTAACGTGCTAACGCGCGCGCTAATCACGATAAGCGCTTTGGCATGCTAACACGCTAATCGCTATTAGCATCATAACTTTTACTAACTAAAACCAAAACAGTAATAAAAATGCACGCAGCCACACACGCACACATATTTACCTTCCGTAGATTACATGTCGTCGTCCAGGTGGTTTTAGTCTGAATGTGAAACTGCAGACATCAACTCTGCTAACATCAGCTGTTCTCACATCATTTAACGGTAGCTGCGTCTGTAGCTCGGCAGATGGCGTTAGCTACAACTTCAAAAAAATACAGTTAAAAAGTACTTGTGTGTCTTAAATAGAGTATAATTTGCGGGGTACTAGAGGCAAAACTAGTCCGACCAAAAAGAAACTTTGTCCATCGCGCATCACCGAAACTAACTGCTGCTCTGACAGGAAACCAGTTTAAACTGGTTCCGTCCGTTATTTTCAGGCAGAGCCGTTATTAATGTTTAAACGGTGATATGAATGTTCAGTGTTAAAATTTCCCATTTTTGTCAACTCAAAATATTAGTATAAAATGTCATTTTAGTAAATATCAAATAATAAATGAATTAATACATGTCTTCATCAAATATTAAATTAAAGTCTTTCTTTTTTCTTTTTATTTTTTCCTTTAAAAAGAATTATTACTTTGTATTTATTTTACACATAATCCGCCTTTTTTCTTTAAAATGTTGACAATTTTGAAAGAAACAAATGTGGCAATGTTTTTCTTTTATCTTTTTTTGACAACTTTCAAAGAACAAAAGGCATGTTTTTTTTCTTTTAAATTTTTTCAGGATTGTTTTCACTTCAACTTTAATTTTTGTTGTTGTTGCTGTTTTTAAAGAAATAAATGCTGTCTTTTCTTTTTACTTTTATTTTAAAGAAAAAATGTAATGTTTTTTGCTGGTGCTATTTTTTATGACGGCATTATGCCTTTTTTCTTTAAAAATGCTTTCTAAATCTGATTTCTAAAAAAAAAAAAAAACATATTAAAACAAAACAACAAAAAATTAAGTCACGCTTCAGCCCAACCACCCCTTTGCTCTGATAAATAGAGAACAGTCCCTCAGCAGCTTGCAAGCTAACTAATGAACTACTATTTTCAGTATTGTTGTCTCAAGTCCGCTAATTTAATGCCCCGAAACGAACAAGCCACACAACTGATAAGCACCGAGAGCAAAAACAAGGTGTTTAAAAATATTTTTTTGGAACAAATTTCTGAGATATTTTGGGAAACAGTCCATCCTTTCTGCCCAAACTGCCATGATTCTGCCGTATTAACTTCCTGACACAACAAAACGTCGCTGCGGCGTGTTGCATTCTGGTAAATGTAGTCAATCTGATGTTACTGTTGCTATTTTTAACCATTTTTTACAGTTAATTTGGGATATATTCACATATTTAAGATTATGTAAAAGTATAGCGACATAAAGAGAAAAAGTGAAAGTCGGTCATTTTGACCCTCGTGTGTACACATTTACAAGAAACAACGCAGCCGAACTACAAATCCCAGACGCTTACGTCATGACGTATTACGTTTACCAACGGTCAGTTGCTAAAGAGAAAAAACAGCCGCTTCCGTGTTGTTCTTGTGTTATTCTGGTTAATAAGTGTCGTTATCGGACCCGCAGATCGTCGGACAGCCCCGCCGGAGTGTGACTATCATGATTTTGTGAAGCTAACTTGCAGTTTTAGCTTTTCTCGCCCGACATGTCGCTGCTGCAGAGCTCCAAGAAAAAAGACAAGCGTATTTTGTCTGGTACCTGCCCAGACCCGAAATGTCAGGCGAGGCTGTTCTTCCCCGCGTACGGCTCCGTTAGCATCGAGTGCACCGAGTGCGGTCAGCGCCACGAGCAGAAGAACCTGATCAACGTCGAGGAGGTGACCGATCCGGATGTTGTGCTCCATAACCTGCTCAGAAACGCCCTGCTCGGCGTCACCGGGGCCCCCAAGAAAGGCACGGAGCTGGTCAAAGTCATGGGTCTGTCCAATTATCACTGCAAGCTGCTGTCCCCGGTCCTCACCAGGTATGGCATGGACAAACAGACCGGCAAAGCCAAGCTGCTGCGGGACATGAACCAGGGGGAGATGTTTGACTGCTCGCTCCTGGGGGACAGAGCCTTCCTCATCGAGCCGGACCATGTGTCCACCATGGGCTACGGCAAGGACCGGTCCGGGAGCCTCATATACCTCCACGACACCCTGGAGGAGGTCAAAAAAGCCAACAGCAACAGGGAGTGTCTCATCCCGGTGCATGTGGACGGGGACGGGCACTGCCTGGTCCACGCCGTGTCCAGAGCGCTGGTGGGCAGAGAACTGTTCTGGCACGCCCTGAGAGAGAACCTGAAGCAGAACTTCAAGCAGAACCTGGACTGCTACAAAGCGCTCTTTCAGGATTTTATCGACGCCGCAGAGTGGGAGGATATCATCAACGAGTGCGACCCGCTGTTCATCCCTCCTGAAGGCGTGCCTCTCGGGCTACGCAACATCCACATTTTCGGTCTAGCCAACGTCCTCCACCGGCCCATCATCCTGCTGGACTCCCTGAGTGGCATGAGGAGCTCCGGGGATTACTCCGCCACTTTCCTGCCCGGGTTGGTGGCTGAGGAGCAGTGCCGGGGCAAAGACGGGAAGCTCAACAAGCCCATCTGCATCGCCTGGAGCAGCTCAGGCAGGAACCACTACATCCCTCTGGTGGGGATCAAGAACACGGTGCTGCCCAAGCTGCCCGCCCGCCTGCTGCCGAAGGCATGGGGCGTCCCGCAGGAGCTCATCAGGAAGTACATCAAGCTGGAGCCGGACGGGAGCTGCGTAATCGGCGGCGACCGCAGTCTGCAGGATAAATACCTGATGCGGCTGGTCAACTCCATGGAGGAGGTGTTCATGGAGAAGCACAGCATCCACCCGTCACTGGTGGCCGATGTGCACCAGTACGTGTACAGGCGGACTGGCGTGATTGGCATCCAGCCTGAAGAGGTGACCGAGGCTGCAAAGAAGTCGGTGATGGAGAACCGGCTGCACCGCTGCCTGATCTGTGGCGCCCTCTCTGAGCTCCACGTCCTGCCGGAGTGGCTGGCTCCTGGGGGGAAGCTGTACAATTTGGCCAAATCCACGCACGGACAGCTGCGGCCAGACAAGAACTACAGCTTCCCCCTCAACAACGTGGTCTGCTCCTACGACCCGCAGAGAGACGTCCTAGTCCCGGATTACAAACTGAGCTCCCTCAACACCTGCAACTGGTGTCACGGCACTTCGATGCGCCACATCCGTGGCAACGGCTCAGTGGTGTACCTGGACGGGGACAGAACCAACACCCGCTCCCAGGGCGGGAAGTGTGGCTGTGGCTTCAAGCATTTCTGGGAGGGAAAGGAGTACGACAACCTCCCCGAGGCCTTCCCCATCACGCTGGAGTGGGGGGGGCGGGTGGTGAGAGAGACAGTGTACTGGTTCCAGTACGAGACCGAACCGGCACTGAACAGCAACGTGTACGATGTGGCAATGAAGCTGGTCACCAAGCACTTCCCCGGCGAGTTTGGCAGCGAGATCCTGGTGCAGAAAGTCGTCAACACCATCCTACATCACACCGCCAAGAAGAACCCGGACGAGTACAACCCGGTGTCCATCGACGGGGCTCACGCTCAGCGTCTCACCGATGTCACAGAGACTCAGCCGGTGGCGGATCCCCAGCCGCCCACCAAGATCATCCTGACAGGTCAGAAGGCGAAGACGCTCCACAAGGAGGAGCTGACGATGAGCCGAGCTGAGCGCAGCATTCAGCAGAGCATCAGCGAGCAGGCCCTCGTCACGCAGAAGCGGCGGACGGACAAACTGAAGCAGGAGCAGAAGGGCCGGACGTCCTCCCCCCGGGCCTCTCCGGAAATCTCCTCCTCTTCTGCTCCGGCCACGCCCACCAAATCCTCCTCCCCCTCCTCATCCAATAAGGAGAAGAAGATCCGTGTGACCACCAGCGACGGCAGGCAGGCCATGCTGACCCTGCAGGTGCACACCACCTTCTCCGAGCTGCAGAGGAGCATCGCCAACCAGTTTGGCGTGCCACCGGCGCAGCAGTGCATCCGCTACGGCTTCCCGCCCAAAGAACTGCTCCCTCCAAAGGACAGCGAGGAAAATGAACCGGTGGCGCTGCAGCACGGCGACAGGGTGACGGTGGAGATACTGAGGGGCCCCGATGACAAGAGCCCCGCGGCCTCCATACCCAGAGCCTCCAGCTCGCACTCGGCCCTGCACTCGGCCAAGAGCGAGGACGCCGTGACGTCCGGGAGGATGAGCAGCCGGGAACTCCAGGACAGCATCGACCTTGAGATGTCCTCCCTCTGTCTCCTAGCAACGTTAATGGGTGAGAATCAAAATTGTTGACATGTAGGCCGCCTCCCCCGAGGCCCCCCCGCCTCCCCATGAAGCTCATACAAAAACAGTTTAGTCCTCAGAGCAGATTTTAAAGGAAAATTTCACCCAAAAATTGACCATTTGTACATCAGTTATTAACCCCAAGTAGAATTCATAAAGAAAACGTTGTTTTTCTCGCACGCCTTTGCGCTGAACTGAGCATTTCACTTTCATGCACAAATAAAAACAAATACAAATAAAAATAAAAAGTTTTCTCTTTAAAAATATATTGAAGGAAAAAAATGACACATTTTTCAGTTATCCTTAAATATTCAGTTCTAATCCTGTTCTTGATTCATTGTTTTTTAAAAAAAATTATATATGTTTAAAAACAATATTCTCTAGTTATGAGAAAAGACCCAATGAGGAGTATCCATGGTTTGTTTGTCTGTCTTTAAAATTTGCTGCAAAATCCTGGTAAAGTCCTGGAAATGTATTGGTAAAATGTGTATGAACCCTGTTTAAGGTTTTTTAGTGAAAAGTTATGTGCTTGGGGAGCACGGGGCTGGATAAACACGAGTTTCATGGGAGTTTGTAAACAGATGTTTTGATGTTGTTAGATTCGGACCCCAATCAATCAGTAAATCAATAATAGCAGCTTTTGGATCCTTGGCTCATTGTGGAGGCGCGAGAAAAAAGTTTTCTTCATGAATTAAATATAACTCAGAGTGAGCAATTGTTATGTACAGATGGTCGTTTTGTGGCTGAAATAATCCTTTAAAAAGGATTCATGAAAATGAAGTCTCATTATCAGCTGAACTTTGGCTGCAACTAATGATTGTTCATTATTGATGATTCTATTGATTAGTTTCTAACTAATTAGTGAAGAGTAAACTCTGGGAAAAGGATGCAGTGATTTGTAACAGAGACGAGCAGAAAATATTTGAACATTGGCCGGAATACTTTAAATTTCAGTTCAATGGATGTTTTTAGTTGACAAAATAATTTTTGCCATTTCACTCATCGTTTCATGATCATTACAAACTGATGACGAGTCAGAATCCGTTTGACTCGTCAAGAAATCAGTTTGAGTTTCATGGTTTGACTTTAATATTTTCTTTTCATTAATATTCTTCTTTTCTGTTTTCGTGAGCTGTATTTCAGATCATTTTTAACCTTAAACTGTAACTTATTCCTGTTTGTATTTTTTTTTTTTCAATCAAGCCAAATTGTTCAGGTTTCAAAAGATTTAACTAGTTACATATTTATATTTAAAGTACAGACGTGCTGAAAGTGGAAAAGTCTCTTCTTTGTGTTTTTAAAAAATATCCACGTTCAAGTGATAATATTATGAGAACAATCGCCATGATCCGCAAAAACAACCGAAAACGCTGTCGTCTGCGTGCCAGGCAGCAGCATTACAGCAGACGTTTGTTTCAGACGTGTCTTTATTTCAGTTTGCAACATCTGCAGTGAATCAGCATCTGTCTGACACCGAACGTGTTCACGCAGCCTCGCGGAGTCGCTCACTGTCGCTCACGCTGTCGTCCAGGTGTGCAGCACACATGCACGCTGCTTTCTGATTGGTCACTGAGTGACGGCCGTCACAGCGTCTGTTTCTGATCAGCTGCTCTGAACGCTACCAGAAACAAATCTGTGTGTGTGTGCGTGTGTGTGTGTGCACGCTCATTGTGCTGACTCGGGCCTCTCGCTCCCCTCCCCGTCTCACCTGCCAACAGGGTCAAAGGTCGCGGCTGCGTCCACATAAACAGGTCGGCCGGCCAACAGTCAGCGTCTGTCGATATTCAGGAAGGTTTCATCTGCACTCTGAGCGCTCCGCAGGCCTGACGCTGCACTTCCTGTTTGCAGGAGCTCATATCCAATAATCCTCCGGTCTGGTTAAAAACACAAAACATCCGCTCAGAGGACAGAGTCTCCGAAACAGAGGACAGAGTCTCCGAAACAGGACAAAGTCTCCGAAACAGAGGACAGAGTCTCTGTGAAATACAGGAAAAAAATGTCAGAAAACTTGCTTCACTTAGGGGCCACTTTTGCTAAATGAGAGCAGGCCAGGAGCCAACCACAGCAGCCACATTCATGTTTCTAGGATTTTAGGACTGTTTTTGGATTTTAGGACAGTTTTAGGAGTTTAGGACATTTTAAGTTGTTTCTAGGATTTGAGGACATTTCTAGGGTTTAAAGACATTTTTAGGCTAATTCAAGGATTTCAGTACTTTTCTAGGATTTTTAGGACATTCGTGTGATAGCCAGGACCTCTGTCGGGGGTGTGGGGATCCTCCTCTGACTCTTTTTTTGATCCACAAGCTCTATGTTGACCTTATAGACACTAAAAGTACAATTGCAGTTCAGAACAGTATCACTGTACTAATATCCTGTCTGTCTGTTTTTAGCTGCTCATATGAAAACACTGCTTCTGTTACTCTCGATATTACATAAGAAAACAGCATTTTTAAAACGTGTTTGATGGCTCGTGTTGCGGCACAGATGAAGCTGGGGAGGAAAATATTCTCCTCACTGACACACCAAACGACAAAAACAAGACCAGGCTGTAAAAAAAGAACTTCTTTAAGACAGCAGCTATATGAAACGTTCAGCCTCCAGGAAATCAAATGTTGGTTTAATTTCATTTTAATACACTCAGAAAATCAGCTGTCAGGTCAGGACATTTCCGGTGTGTGTCAGCGGGTTTGTTAAATTTGATTTCTCTCCGTCTGCTGCAGGCGAGGACGTCTGGTCGTACGCAAAGAAGCTGCCGCACTTATTCCAGCAGGGTGGCGTCTTCTACAACATCGTCAAAAAGGACATGGGTATGTTTGTTTTCACTCTGCAGGACTCGTGATTTCTGTCGTCCGGGTTTGGGTACAAATCTTATTTGTGACCTGCTGCATGTGAACACAGATCCTGCAGTAACCAGGTTATTACAGCGCATAGAACATGCTCTCAGTTACATGTGAAAACTGATTTATACCACTCTGATGGGGACATCTGCTGGACATTTGTGGGTGTTGTCCTCATGCCTCAGCGCTGGAGATGTCTTCAGCTGGAGGCATCGTGTTTTCAGCTACGTTTTCTCATGAACAGATTATATCAAGAACGCCGTGAGGGAATTTCTTAAAATTTGGCACAAATGTCCACTCGGATTCAACAATGAACTGATTAGATTTTGGTGGTCAAAGTCACTTCAACCTCAGAAAAGTTTGTCCATAACTCAAGAATTCATATGCAAATTATGACAAAAGTTCACACAAATATTTAACAGGAAAAAATTCTGATTTCTGACATGTGATATCCAAAAGGTCAGAGGTCAACTTCACTTTACGTTTTTGTGATTTTTTTTCTCTATTTTATACTGCTGGGAGAACAAATTTCTCACCCAAACATACCGAGTAACCAGCAAACCTGCAGAGTCCCTGTAGCTCCCTCCTGATGTTTGTGTGAATATTTGCTGAGAATCAGATCAGCTGAAATTCGTCCTGCGTTTGTGTCTTAATCTGTCTGCGATCGCCGTGTGTTTCAGGCCTGATGGACGGGAAGCACTGCACGCTGCCTCACCTGACGGGGAAGACGTTTGTTTATAACGCAGCAGAGGAGCGTCTGGAGCTCTGCGTGGACGCCGCCGGTCACTTCCCCGTCGGTCCTGATGTGGAGGAGCTGGTGAAGGAGGCACTGGTCCAGCTGCGCTCTGAGGCGGCCAGCAGGGGCAGCAGAGAGGGGAGTCCATCCCACGGTGTGCTGCGGCTGGGCAGCGGCGGCGTCGTCCGCAAGAAGGAGCAGCTGCAGAGCGTCACCGCCTTCCAGGGTAAAGGCCACTCCCTGGGCAGCGCCGGGGGCTCCTCCCCTCCAGAGCACCGGCCTATCACGCGCCAGCACAGCAGCGGCGTGGACCTGAGCGCCAGCGTGTCCCGAGGCCCCCCAGACCTGTCGGACATCCCCGAGGACGCCACCAGGGAGCTGGTCCGCATGGCGCCGGGCTTCGTCACCATGAAGGACGGGCGCGGCCTGGACCCCGGCGTGATGGAGCAGCAGCGGAGGAAGCTGCAGGAGATGGTGTCCTCCATCCAGGCGTCCATGGAGCGCCACCTGAGAGAGCAGCAGAGCGCCACCAAGGAGGACGGGGCGAGCCAGGAGCGGACGAGGACGGGAGCGGGACAACCAGCGTCGACAGACGACCACGAACCTCCAGTTGCAGCCGGCGTGACGACGGCCGGCAAATCGGACGGGAAGGCGGAGGAACCGGAGGAGATGGAGAGCCAGGACGCCGGGCAGAGCAACGCCACCGAACCCATGGATCACTCCTGATCACTCCTGACCCCCAGCGCCGCCCCGCCCCCGCCCCGCCTCGCCGGCATCTTTGGGTCATAACGCCTCAGGTCGGATCCTAAAGCTTTGGTCTTCATCGTGTTTCGTTGTCCGTACTGCATGACAAAAGAACGAGCCGACCGTCCTCACCTCTGCAGACTCGCGGCGGGACAACAATCCCCGAGGCGATACATCGAGACGCGATCTCTGCGATACATCACCACGGCAACATCACACTCCTGCTGCAGTGCTGAGGCCATTGTGTGTGTGTGTGTGTGTGTGTGTGTGTGTGTGTTTAGACTCTATGCACTTTGGTACACACTCCCTCATCTCAGCTGCCCACACGCCAAACTTCACAACGCCGTAAATAAACACACCATCGATTCCTGCTTTTCAGAGAAATTATTTTGCCTTTGGAAAATGAATCTTCTCAGCTGATGATGTATCGTTAATGACCGTCTTGCAGTTTATCGCAGAGTGGCGTGCGTGGTGACGGGATTGTATCTTTCGCCCTGTGAGTCCCGCCCGCAGACCGTCTAATCCTCTGGCCACACACCGGGACGTGCGGCCAAAACACCGCAAGGATTCACGCGTGAGACGCATTCCTGTAGATAGAAGAATCCTCCGAGTCTTAATCTTAATCTGGAGGAGAGCCGCGGGTCGCCGGCGGCGTGACGTCCTGCAAACATGCTTCCGTTAACGTGCACGCTGTGAAAAAGGTGCACCGGCCTCTGTGCGCATCAACGCCTTCATCGCCAAAATCTGCTTTTCCAACGTCCGTCCGTCCGTCTGCCTGAGGGACGCGGGGAGAACTCTGGATCTGCGTTTGCTCGACTGCCTGACTTTTGAAATGAGATTTTTTTCATTTTATTTTCCTCCCTAACGGTCACCACTTTAAGTTTCCCAAAACACAACCTGATGGATGTGAAGCGCCTGAATGCAGCTCAGAGGCGCCTGTGCCGCCTGCAGGGGAGGAGCGTTTTATCCTCTCACGTCTTAAACCTTTAAAATGTTGCTTTTGTTTGCTGGTTGATGCAGCGTGACGTCGCACGTCTGCTGTCTGCAGGTTCATCGCGGTCGCCGTCTGCGTCTGCCCAGAAAAATGTCAAACATCTAAGTTTCACTGTTACCACAGAGGGTTAGGGCCATGTTAACGAAAAATCAATTCTGGGATTTCGAGAATATTCTCATATTATTAGGCCTTTAAAGTCGCAATTTCAAGAAAAAAAGTGGTAATATTGCAAGAAAAAATCTAAGAAATTTAAAAGAAAATAAATTCAATATTTCAAGATCAAATTTGTAAATTTAAAAGAAAAAACACTGCAGTATTACGAGAATAAAGTTGTATCAGTATGATATTATTATATTATCCTCCGTCGTACTTAATGAAAAATATTTTCTTATGTTTTAAAAAAGGAGCATTGGCTCAAATGTTAAATGGGACTTTTGATATTTGCTTTACCTAATTAGATTTTGGATATTGTGTTATTTTGGCGGACGTCACACTCTGAACAGACGATGAGCTCTGCTGTTTGAGTTTATCTGGACGGATAATTTAACCGATAACGAAGCATTTATCTGACGGTCAAGTGCCTGAAAAAGCTTCATGTGCCACAAACATAATTAATAATGTGTTCATTTGTTAAAAAAAACAGCCATTAGCTGTTTCAGATTGATTGTTTAATATCACAGTGATGACACGTTTGCATATGAACAAATAAAGAAAACTCATTTTGAAACACTACAAAAGTAACACTCGTTTCCTGCAGACGGCACAAGTTTGATTAGTTCTGCAGAAAAAAACCTGCCTCTGGTCCACCTGCTTTTCTATCCAAAAAACTGAAACCTCACGATCATAAAACAAATCACAACTGTCAAAACTCAAATCCAAACAAGTTTCTGACATTTTGGGAAAGTTGCTTGTTGTGGCTCTTGTTGAGATTTCGGTGTTCAGGTGGTCAGTTAGCGTATTTTAGCCCGAAAGACTGGAACCAGCCGGCTCCTCTAAAACTCCCAGATTAACTCGTCACATCTCGTTTGTTTTCATTCACACTTAAACCAAAGTTTAAAAACAACAACAAGTAAAAACGGTGTTACAGTTTTACAGGTTTCTGTCTGGACTTTATGCTCAGCTAACAAAACACGAACCGTCACAAATTACAAAAAAAACATTTCTCAAAACATCGAACTGTTCCTTTAAAATGACGGACGGTCACTTTAACTTTTGTTGCCAATAAAATGTTTATTTTTCTTCCACATCTTCACGTTGGACTAACTGATCGTCACGCCTTAAAATCTGTTCGTGAAACGCAAAATCAACAAACGTTTTACAATTCAGTTCTGTTTCTTGTTGGGTTTTTTAAACTATTGAGTGCTTTTACCTTATTAATTCATTTAACCCTTTGAAAACTGGAGTGACCACTTTTCTTGTGCTGCTTTCAGACGCCTTTCACAAATATTTAAACCTTTTGAACTCTGAGCAAATTTGTGCAAATTCTTTCAAAAGTATGTAGAAAAAGACTCTGAGCAACTTGGTCGTAAATTGCAAGAAGTTAATAGATTTTGAATTTTTCTTAGAAAAACATCTAGGGGAGCAAGGGAAAAGTATATTTATGATAATTTCATATTTAAAATTATGTTACAAAATTATTATAAATTTGTAAGCACTTTTTCAAGGTCATTTCCTTTTCCGTTTTAAAAAAAACCTTTTTTCCCTTTTTTAATATTTATTTTTAGACAAATTTTCAGGTAATTTTTTGTACTTCACACTCATTATTTGTGCTTTTTTGGGGTCATTTTTTCTTTCATTGCTCATTTTTTTATTCCCATTTTGGAAAGAAATCAAGCCAATTTACTCCAGTTTCAAAGGGTTAAATCCTCAAGTTTGAAAAAAAAAAAACAAAAAAACTTGTAGTTTGACCATATTTTTTATCTGGTCTTTGGCGAAAACAAATCTCCATCTGTGAAATCTGTGAATCAGTCCTTTTTTGTTTTCGGCTTTCTGAGGTTGGTTTTGGGTGAACAAATGTGAGACTCTGCACTTTGAGAAAAAGAGGGAATGCTGCCGTAGCGTGCTCGTGATTAGCTGCACTTCATCAGTCAGAGAAGAAACCGGTCGTCCGGCGGTCGTCCGGTAGTCAGTCGGTCGGTCGTCCGGCGGTCAGTCAGTCGGTTGGTTGTCTGGCAATCGGTCGGTCGGTCGGTTGTCCGGCGGTCAGTCGGTCGGTCGGTCGGTCGGTTGTCCGGCGGTCAGTCGGTCGTCCGGCGGTCAGTCGGTCGGTCGGTCGGTCATCCGGCAGTCAGTCGGTCAGTCGGTCGGTCGTCCGGCAATCGGTCGGTCAGTCGGTCGTCCGGCGGTCGGTCGGTCGGTCGGTTGTCCGGCGGTCAGTCGGGCGGTCGGTCGTCTGGCGGTCAGTCGGTCGGTCGGTCGGTCGGTCGGTCGTCCGGTGGTCTGTCGGGGGGTCGGTCGTCCGGCGGTCGGTCGTCCGGTCGGTCGTCCGGTCGGTCGTCCGGCGGTCAGTCGGTCGGTTGTCCGGCGGTCAGTCCGGCGGTCAGTCGGGCGGTCGGTCAGTCGGTTGTCCGGCGGTCAGTCGGTCGTCCAAATCAAAAGCAAGAAGAGTTTGCTCAGACGACACTGCTGTAACAGACTTGAAGTTTTTCTTTGTGACTGCTGTACACTGACATGAATTGTAATCCAGTTGTATAATAGTATATATTGTAGTATATTTGGACCTGTACAGAAACTACAGAAACACAGATTGTTCAGTTCCTTCAGTTCTTTTTCTTTTTTTTTGTTAACTTTTTTCTGGTTTGCTAATAAAATATTGATGATACACGGCTTCGACATCGCTGTTTGCATGTGTGATGAATTTTCAACCCCAACAATAAAATCACTTCCTTCACTTGTTTCTGTATTTTGTCGTCACTGACGAGTTTTTCTGTTTGTCTGTTGGAAAAGAAGAAAAACGACACGTTTTGTTCATGTTTCATGATCCATTTTCTAATCAGTGTTTGTGAAGGTTCGACTTTATTTCTGCCAGAATCAGCCTGCAGAGAAAATCACAGCTTTTTGTGTCTAAGAGTTGCAGGGAAATAATATTAAATATTATCTTATTGTTTGGCACGTTTTTGTTGTTCAAATTTCTGATTTAATGAGAAAATCATGGGCATTTTTGTTTGACGCATTAAGAATTTGCGTGTAATTAGAAGCAGTGAAATGCTTTTAATGTTGGATTTTATATGTGATTTTGCAATCATTTTCAATCAGAGTGCATGTCATTTTTTAAGGTATACTTATACATTTTATTATGTATAAAATGTCACATAACTTGTTTTTTATTTATGTACACGACTTTAAAAAAATATATTTAATTGACAGTGTTTGATTCTTAATACAAAAAGTTCAAACATTAGATTTTACAACCCAACTGAAGATAATTATGAGGATTAAAAACCAGACAGGAAACTCCAAGGCGCTCTCTTAAAATGTTAAAATGCCTTTATTTCACACTCCTATGTTTTCTGCAAACAAGCCTGACAAAGGCTTTATATATTGCTCATATATTTATTTTTATATGAAGGCTGTTGTGGTTTGATAGTGTTTGTTTCTTTATACAGAAAATATGAAAAAATAAAATTAGAACATGAAATTCTTTAAAAACTGAGAGAGAGGACTATAATACTTCAAACTTCACCGCGCGGCTAATCATGCTAACGGTGCTAACGGTTCTAACCATGCTAACGGTACTAACGGTGCTAACCCCGCTGGTCCGGGCAGTTAGAGACGCCACAAAGACGACATCACGTCTTTCACTGTCAGTCTCATCTCCAGGTATTATTTATTTTTGCCTCAGTCCTGAAACAGCTCCATATTTTGCAAAAGTTTTGGTGTTTTTTTAGTTTAAATTAAATTAGCTAATGAAGCGAAATATAGACTGTTCGACGAGGATGAAGTTAGATTCCGATTTTGCAGTTAAGGGAACAGTTCGTGAATTGAGATGTTTAGGGACCGATTATCAGCCTCCACTGTGGTGAAAAATGTTTTTTCTGTCTGTGAAACCTTTATTCTCTTCTATTCTCTCTCAGAAAACAGACCTGAACACGGTGACCGCAGAGAGGCGATCAGATGTTTAAAACACAGACGGACATTCGTCAAACTTATCTTCTACTTATGAAAGTGCAAATAACAATAATAAAAAGAAGCGTCGCAGCCCTCGGCATCATTGATTACGCGCAAAGTTCAAAACTGCAAAATGTTTATTCTGTATCGAGAAATATATAAGGAACAACCAGCCTCTCGTACAATTCAGTTTAAATAATTTATACATATTCAACCATCACAGTATTCAATATTAAAAGAGAAACACTCACTCCTATACACACACACACGCACACAAACACGCACACACACACACACACACACTCACACTCACAAACACACACTCGCAAACACGCACACACACACACACTCACAAACACACATCACCTTTCACTTCAAACTGTGACAATAATTTTACTGCATTGTCCCAAAATATTGCAGCGTCTCTTCCCATTAAACAATATAACAGGGTGACATAAATCGCTTCGACACCAAGGCTGCAAACTTTTGACTGCAGACCGGTACATGCACTTCCCGAACCCCGACCCGACCCGACCCGACCCGACCCGACCCGACTGCACTCCACCACAAACAAACATTTCATTTAGCGCATTATCTTTGAAAACTCCTTAAAATTTCGCACATCAGAGAGAAGTTGCTACCTACCACGCTGCTCTGCTCTCTGGGCGGTAGGTGAGACGAACCTGTGCGCGAGGGCGCACCTGCTGCGTTTATACAGGTACCGGGGCCGCAGCTCAAACCCGGAACCTGAATAACGCATAACAGCCATAGCTCCGGTGGCCACTACGATAATAATAAAAAAAATAATTTTCCACCAGGTGACCTGTCACAATCACTGTCGCTGCTAATCACTGACACATCCCAGACTGTCAGCAGCTACACATTTACATAACATAAATTAGACAGATACGAAATGGCCTGTAATATATAGAAAATAATTTTTTTTATCTAAAAAATAGCGACATTATGACAAAAATCTGGTATTTAAAGAGTTAAAATCCTGAAAATTAATGAATGTTTGATATTTATGATTAGGGCTGATGTTGGTTAAAAATAAACTAAAGAAATTAGAAAGTTATATTAATGTGTAATATTTTTCAGACTGCTTTTGAAAAGCTATTTTGTGTGTAGAGTGGTATTTGACACTTCTCAAAAAATAATAATGTATATTTGAAATAAATCAACGTTGCTTCTAATCATTGGCATATCTCAGGCTGTGATAATAAAACATGTTTATTTACTACTATTTAATATTTATTTAAAATATATTGTTTTGCTCTAAAAACACAGAGGCATCCTGACAGAAAACTGGCATTTACAGGGTCAAAAACTGTGAAAATTAATTTGGTATTTATGATTAGGACTGATGAAAGCACAAAATCATAATAATGTCTAATATTTTTGAAGCTCGGTTTTAAAAAGCGGAATTTGTGTGCAGGACAGTGTGAGTGTGAGTTTCTGACTCTGCACAAAAACAAACATGTATGAAAATCAGCGTTGCTGCGGATCACGGACACATCCCGGACCGTGATCACGGACACACCGTCCCGGACGTGATCACGGACACATCCCGGACCGTGATCACGGACTCTGCGTGTAGTATTTTGAGAGTATTTGTTACTCTGCCGTGAATGAGTCTCGCATTAGGACCCAGAGCGGCGCGGCGGTCAGGGTCCGTGCTGTAAAAATAGCAGCAGCGCGCCGCTCGGAGCAGTTGGGGGTCATGAGGAGACCTGGACGGACCGGACCGGCCTGAACCGTCCTCCGTCTGCAGCAGCGAACAGGTGAGAGTTTAAAAAGCGCAGAGAGGCAGAGTTCACCTGAGGCGACGATCAGCTGACGGCTGCACGTGAGTCCGTCTGTCCTTGTGAGAGGCGTTCACGGACCGCCGCCGCTGTCGGATCGCTGCGCGTCTACAGTTTAACGCGTTTAAAGCGTTTAAAGCTTTTAACGCGTTTTTAAAGCGTTTAACGCGTTTAAAGCGTTTAAACGCGTTTAAAGCGTTTAAAGCGTTTAAAGCGTTTAAAGCTGAGCACATCGGCTTGATTTCCTCCGAAAACATAGAAAAAAGGCTCTGAGAGACTTAACAAGAAAAGACCCCAAAATTAGAAAGAACATCTGTTTAAAAAAGAAAAGAAAATTACCTAAAACAAGCAAAAAAGGGGAAAAAACAACAGAACAAAAACTGAAAATGATGTGTGCTAAATAAAAAATATAAACAATTGTAATTTAATCTAATTTAAAATATATAAGTATAAAATATTGACTTTTTTTCTCTGTAGTTTGATAATTTTCAAATTGTATTTATTTATTTTTAAGTTAAGCTTAAGGTAATTTTTTTTGGAAACATTTATGCACAAAAAATCTACTTCACATGTAGTATATTTAAATAAATCTGTTTTTCTACTTAAAACATATTGTATTAATGACAAAAACCTGGCATTTAAATGGTTAACACTCTGAAAATGAATGAGTATTTTATATCTATGATTGGGACTGATGATGGTTTAAAAAGTTATGCAGGGCGAATAAAAAATGTATGATATAGTTTAAAGCGCTATTTCGAAATGATGATTTTTAAATAAATATGCGTCTGACATAAATAAATGAGGTGATAAATCTATCAGTCTAATACATTTTTAAAAAATGGTCCGATCTATGAAATGACAAAACATAACTCATTTGAATCTAACAGATAAAAAATAAAAAGAGCGAGGGAGAATAATGTGGCTTTAGGGAATAAAAGTTCCCCCGAATTAATAAAAATACTACTTCCTTTATTTTAAAAAAAATACTGTATGTGTTGGATACAGGCTTCCCATGATCATGGAAAACTTGGAAAAGTCATGGAAATTCACAAACACCTTTTCATGCCTGGAAAAATCATGGAATTGGTAAAAGTTTTGGAAAAGTCATGTGACTCGTGTATAATGATTCATCTGTTATTAATGTAACATAACAGCAGATTTATTTTCTTTCCCCTCATGTGTCTGAAATTATGTTCGAATCAGGTCTGAATCTGATTTATCCCCAAAAAATGCCAGGCAAGAACAACTCTGGGTCCTTGAGAAGTCATGGAAAAGTTTTGAAAAGTCCCTGAAATTATATATCTTAAAGACCCACACTGAGTAATTTACATATTTATGTGGACATTTTTTCATATATCAATATCTTAAATTATTCTCTTTATTAATTTACTCGTCTCTCTGACCAGGTGGCGGTCCCTGTGAGCGTCAGAGCCTGAGTAAGGAAGCCCGTGAGGGTCAGTGCAGCAGGATGCTGCAGCTGTGTAAAGTCACGAGCGCCCTGTTCATCAGTAACGCGCGCTCCGCCTGCAGCGACGAGCTCCTCCAGCAGGAGGCGGTGACGCTCTGCATCAACGTGTCCAAGCAGCAGCCGTTTCCCGCCGCCGCGGCCGTCACCAAGCTGCAGATCCCCGTGTACGACGACCCCAACGAGGACCTGTACGCCCACTTCGACCGCTGCGCCGACGCCATCCAGCAGGAGGCGAACCGCAGAGGACGCAGCGTCGTCTACTGCAAGAACGGACGCAGCCGCTCGGCCACCGTCTGCGTCGCCTACCTGATGAAACACCGCCAACTGACGCTGACCGACGCGCTACAGGTGAGCCGCTCGGACGCAGTCTCAGGTCAGACAGGAAGTGGTCGTACTCGACGAGGCGGCGCTTCCTCCGCGACTGTCTCAGTTCAGCCAATCAGAGAGCGGCGTTATCCTCGCTGAGCGTTACATCAGAAAACTGATCAGATTTTTGGTGATTTGAGTTAAAGCTGATCGTAAACGCAGATGTCAACACAACGCGTCCCCGCGGGTCCTTAAAAAATCTTAAAAGACATTGAATTCACTCGTCTCAAAATAAGGCCGCAATTAGTATAAAATTGACTTAAATTAACCTTTCAGAACTCCTTAAAATGCTCAGAGATGGGAAGTATGATTTTATGAATATTTTTTCTGATATTGCATTGTCAAATCTCAAAATAGATCTTTTTTTGTTGTTAATAATTTAATAAATTAAACGCGTCATGATGGGAGTCCAGGCGGTGGAAACTCACATGCAGAGCGAAACACAAAACCGCCCCGAAACGTTAAATATTTCCAGCTTCTGATGGTAAACCAAACAGATAAAGTTAAATAAAGTTAGCACCTTAAAAATGTCTATTTAAAAAATAACAATTAATATATTTATTAATTGAATGATATTGACTCATTTAGATATTCATGTTTACATTTATTTATTTATTTCATAATATGTGTGTTTATTTATTTAATTATTCAATTAAGTTTTATTTATAAAACCCAAAATCAAATTCACAGTTAAATCATGACGTCCCTCTGTCCTTACACACACACACAGATTAGGAAAAAAAACTCCCCAAAAACACAAACATGGGGTCAAAAAACGGTAGAAATCTTAAGAGGAGCGACTGAGGCGGGATTTCTCCTCCAGACGTTTTATTTAATGTTGACAGGTGTCTAATTTAGTGTTTCTTTATTCACTTCACAGAGAAGATGAACCGAAACAAAATAAACACGCAAAGAAAAGTGAAATAAAGTAAAAAGTGAGCGGAGGCAGAGGTGAACCTGAGAGCCGTGAAAACTCTTCTCTGATCGGAGGTCACAAATATCCCGACTGCGTCGTCTGCAGAAACTCAGAGTCGCGGTGTCAGTTACCAAAGTGCCCTCGACGACCGTGTCCTCGCCCAGTGTCCGAAAACACAGAAATCTGACTTCTCACTGATTTCATGGTCAGTTTGCATTTTTTACTGCGCTCATTCATTTATCAAATGTCTGATTGTTTTGTTGTGTCAGTGACTGACGTGTTTTCATAAAAATCTTTTTTTTTTTATCTCTGCTCCCGCCGAGCACGTGTCACTGTCCAATAATGCAGCAGTGTTGTCTCATTTAGTCCTTATTAATGTTAACACTTAAATTCTCCATTAAACTGCTTTTTTAAAAAAAATTAATTTAGCGATGTGTTAATTGTCATTTTGAAATACATTCATGTGCAGAACTGAATTTAAGAAGAAAATCATATTAATGTATATTTAAAGTGTGATTTTAAAAAGTGCATTGTTTGTGCAGAGACGTACGAGTGTGAGAATTTGACACTGTTAAAAAAATCAACATTGCTGCTGATCATTGACGTGTCTCCAGGTTTCATCTGCAGAAAAAGTCCACTTGTAGTATATTAAAAATAACTCTTTTTTTGTATCTAAAAACATTGTGACATCGCGACAAAAAATGGCATTTAAAGGGCTTAAATTCTGAAAAACAAAAAAACCTTAATGAAAGTGGAAAATCATATTAATGCATAATATTATTTAAAGCGTGATTTTGAATTCGAGTGTGTGTGACATGACCGCTGACACCCGTGACCTTTTTCTCTTTTCCCCAGAAAGTGAAGACGGCTCGTCACGAGATCGATCCGAACCCCGGCTTCCGGTCTCAGCTGCAGAGATACGAGCAGGAGCTGAAGAGGAGACGAGGACAGACGGACTGAGGGACGGACGGACGGACGGGGACGTCCTGAAATCAGCCCGCATCTCATCTCTTGGTATTTTTCCTGACTCTGTTTTTGGAATCGAGCTCAGGTTTAGATGCAGACGTTGACGTGAACTCACAAACTGACCTGACACATCACAAAAAAACGTTTAAAGGCTAAATTACGTATGATAACTAAAACTAAAATAAAATAGAAATATTAAAATAGAGACTTTAAAGGACAGGACTGCATGTGTACTGAATATACACATAATACAAACAAAATACAAACTATAATTACTTAATTTCTACATAACTAAGTGCTTTTACTAAAAAGAGACGATAGATCATTTATACAGCCTAAATACATTAAAAAAAAACATAAAAGAAATCATATAAATGAAAAAAATGAAGATGTAAAGGCCAATTTATTTTTTTAATAATTTGCCGTTAGGTGCTGTAGATTTAAAAACTGTGACGTGGTCGGAAATAAAACAATTTAACTCATTATTTTCACCTGACATAGTTTTTGTAACGAGTAGAGACGCGACGGCAGTTAATTCAATCAAAAAATTAATTCACAGAGTTCAAACCGGTTAAAATTTCAACATTATTAAAGGTTAATAAACTTACAGAGGTTTAATTGTTGCTTAATAAAAACAGAAAAAAGAAAAGGCAGAAACAGTTTGCATCAGCTGTCAGCGTTTTGATGTTTTGGCTGACGAGCGTGAATCCACATTATCATTATCCCTTTAATGAACCCGAATATTTCGCTGATCCGAACTGAGCCGAACCATCCAAACTTATTTTGTTCGTGTTTTTCTTCACGTTATTTACGATTTTTGACGATGAACTCACAAAAACAGTGCAAGTCGTCACGTTTCTGTCGAAAAGACAACTTTTCTTTAAAAAAAGCCACAAATTTACTTGAATGTATTTTTCAGGATAATGAAGCTTAAAGCGTCGATTCGGGGACACGAACCTGAGCCGCCGGTCCGTGACGCCGTGTGGCTGCAGGTCCACCTTCTACCTCCAGATGGAAACATTTCTACAGGAAGTAATGCAGAAGATTAACCCTTTGAAAGCTGGAGCCTCTCAGGCATTTAAACCTCCGAGCACAGAGGAGCCAAAGAGGCAGCGAGAAAGAGATGAGAAAAATAATGTATCACAATTAAATATTTACAATTATGTTACAAACATATAAAAAAATATGCAAAAAAATATTTGTTGAACTAATTTTCAGGTAATTTTCTTGTACTTTTTACCAGTGTTTTGCTAATTTATGGGTATTTTTTTATTTCTCTTCGCCTTCTTGTTTTTGAAAGAAATTAAGCTAATTTGCTGAGGTTTCAAAGGGTTAAACACAAGACCAGTCTGAAAAAACACGAGGAATTAAAATGATCCAAAGCACAATTTATTTTTTTCAGGACTTTTTTTTGTCAGTTTTTACTAATTTCTCGCTATTTTTTGGGCCATGTGTTATTAAGAGGCTCGTTGTTTTCTCTCCGTGTTGCTGAAAGAAATCAAACCAAATTTTTCAGGTTTCAGAGAAACAAATTGCAAATATTTGTTGACTGACTGATTAAATGTCACAAGTCCCATTAAGTTCAACCGATTCAGACGGATTAATCGACTGTTGATGAATTATTATCATCCCGCCTGCGGTCGACGGCCTGCTGCATTCATGCGTTAAAAGTATCTAAATGTCTTCGTGTTAATCTGCAGCTTAGTTCAGTTTCAACGACGCATTCATGTAAACGCAAAAACAGCATTAATAACTTTATTATTCATCGTGTTTCCGTCACGTCTGAACCCAAACGTGAGCAGATCTGATCGGCCCGGTAATGGTGCTTTTTTAAAAATCTTCAGTTTACTTTAACATTTGCAGTTAATGTTTTTTTAAATGCTGGTACAAACTGTAGTTTTAGAAGTTATTCTTTATGAACATATATATGATTAATAGTCTCAGAAGCCATTAAAGGTCTTAAACTGTAGTTAGTAAATAAACAGACTTTAGCTCAGGTTAAAACAGTAAGAAACATATTAAAGATTATCTGCGGCAGGATTTAAGTAGCGGCAGCATATTATGTCTGCAGGATAAATGTGCTCAGACAGCTCTGCAGACTGAAATCAGGATCTGATTGTTGGAAATCAGAAATGTGATTTTAAAGCTGCTGACGGATGACATTTATCGGTCCAGTGACTCTGTGTTGACGCGAGTGTGTGTGTGTGTGTGAATCTCAGGTGTGTATATTGTGGTGCTCGATTAAAAGCAATAATGTAAAGCAGAGCTGCTGTCGGCGTAGACGCGTCCGGCCTCAGCCCGCCTGCTGCGTGGACGCTCTGTTGTTACGTTACGTAGCACGGACGAACACGTGATGCTGCGTCCCTTTAAGACTGCTGCTGTGTTAATGTGTCGGCCTAAATTCTTGAAATGTAAATAAATTCATGTGTTCATCATTCAGCGATCCGCTCTGTTTGCTCTGTGGAGTTTTGCGCCGCGTTGTACGAGTTTTCACGGACTTCATTTTACTAAAAATGTGATCTTTGTGGAGATGACGCAGTGGGAGAGACTGCGGCTGGTTAATGTTTGAGAGAAAACGCTGCAGAAATAAGTGAACCACATACAGATACTTTATGTGCAACTACAGGATTCACAGGGTTCATCCTCTGGGGAATATGAATGTCTGAATCGAATTTTAGCCGACAGACGTAGAAATGCAGAGCTCCAGACAGCGTCGGGGTTATGCCGAGTATAGCTCCGGTGTGTTATCGAGCTACGGTTTTAGGCCCGCCCAAAAAATCTTCAACAGGAAAATGCTGAAAAAACAGTCAACCGTCTAACTCCATAATTCAGTACTAAAGATAAGTACGCAAATGTGTGTTTGGTAGATCATTTCTTTGTTGTAACTATGCTTCTTCTTGGCGTTTTTATTTCCCTTTTAAATGTCCGGATTTATCAGGAAAATGCATTTGTGCGATGAGCGGCAGAGCTGAGTGTAGTATGTTTAAAGAAGTCTGAAATCATAGTTTAGTGTTTTGATTAAGAGTACATCCAAAGTTTTGTAGTGATAATACAGTATGGTAGTACTTTTATTCACAGTACTGACGTGAGTCTTTGGGGTGAAAAAGGAGACGAAGGCGTCTTTAGACAGAACCAGTTTATTGATGAAGACCTGGACTGTACTGAGACCCGGACGTGGTCTAACAGACCAGACTAATCGACTGTTGGGGGTCGAGGTGGGTCAGACACTCGGGGGCTCTTGTGGATGGTGTCCTTTGTCCCAGTCCTCACGCACTTTGTCGATCCACTCGTTGTAGTTGGACACCTTGGTGTAGATGCCCAGCTTGTCCTCCCTGCCGCAGCCCTCGCCCCAGGACACCAGGCCGATCAGGAACCAGGTGTCTCGGTACAGAGTGACCATCGGCCCGCCGCTGTCCCCCTCGCAGGCGTCCAACCTCTGTCCGAGGATCCCAGCGCAGAGGACGTTGTTGGAGATGTTGTGGGACATCTGGTGGGAACAGATGCTGCGGTCGACCAGCGGGATGTTGATGACGTTAAGCGCCGAGCTGAACTTGGTGCTGTCCAGGTCTTCTTTGCCCCAGCCGGTCACCACGGTGACGGTGCCGTTCAGGTGGAGCACCCGCTCGGCCATCTCGCGTGTCGGCAAACAGGCGGGGACAATGTACTGGGAGAAGGGGGCAGGGCCCTGCAGGCGCAGCAGTGCGATGTCGTTGTCCACCGTCCTGCTGTTGTAGTTTGGGTGTTTGAAGGTCTTAATGACACTCAGGGTGACCTCGGTGCCTTCGTCTCTGTGACGCTCGTAGTCACCTGAAGACACAGACCGAGGTGTCCCCCAAGATGTCCCTCAGAGCAGGCGGTAAGTACACCTCACTATTCCTTTACATTCACCGACACTTAAGATTTGACGCGTTAGAGTAGAGTAGAGTAGAGTAGAGTAGAGTAGAGTAGAGTAGTATGTCAAACATTTAAAAAAGAAATCATAGTAAAAAATGTCGTCCACACTGACATAAAATATTCATAGTACAGCATGTCGTCTTACAAATCACGTCGTCCAAAAATGAATCAACAGGTCATAGTTTAATACGCTGAGAGTCATGAAAATACAAGTCTGTCAAAAACGTCTTAGTATTGTATTTTGAAAAAATATAAAAATGTTGAAAAAGTATGTGTAGTATATAAACTGTCCAAAAAAAGTAGTATAGTATGTCAAAGAAAAGTCATAAAAACACCACAGTGAAAAGAAGTCACAGCAGACTGCGCTGAAAACGCTGTCCGCTGAAGCGCTGTAGTAAAGTTTGTCAGAAGTATAATTTTTCAATGAGTCATAAAAACAAACTATTGTATGTTGAAAAAAATCATAATTCCCTAAAAATGTTGTCATATGTTTTGTCTAGACTTTTTTTTAAGAGTCATAGTACAGTAAGTCGATGAAATGTCAAATGTCGTATAAACATCCGAGTAAAGTATATTCAAGTACATCTTTGTGTAGTATGTTGAAAGAAATTCTACGATCCTGTATTCAAAAATACCACCAAAAGTCATACTATACCGTGTCGGCCAACATGACTTACGTCCGAGCTTCGTGTGACCACAGTATCATAAAATAGTGGTACTATAAAAAGTGAACGGCTTTAATCGCAGTAACAAAGTTTTCGTGTCTTGTGTCGTGTTCGGTGCAGCGGACTCACCGAGCCGCACGCTCACTCTGAAGGTGTTGTCGAGGCAGTGGGCGGCGGTCAGGACCCAGCTCTCATCGATGAGGACGCCTCCGCAGTGAAAACGCCCTCTGGCGTTCAGCATGAGCACCTGCACGCAAAAACACAAAAACGTTCACTTCAGGTCATTGTCAAAGCGCCAGGAGACGTAGATCATTTCTGTGTTTTTAACACTTCGTGCACCTGAAGAGGTTTTTATTATGAACTCGTCAGCCGCGTCACATCTGTGTTTTGGGTCAGTTACCTGCCAGGGACTCTCGCCCTTTTTTCCCACCTCCCCTCCCACCATCCAGGGCATCAGGCCGTCCTGCGGCTTCGTGTACGACGACCTACCGATCAGCAGCCGACCGCAGGACGAGGGACCTGCCGGAGGGGACAGAGACACATTAAACCACGCTGTACTGTTATTGCTGTTATTAACTATTGTTATTAACTCTCCTGAGCAGAGATTTCAGCCTAAATATCAACTTTAGATTCAATCACAGAAGAGACAAAACTTTTTCTGCCTATTAAACGTAGGTAATAAACTCACTGATATAAAAACCACAGGTTTAAAAATATAAACATTTACGTGTCCGCACTGACCGACATGCCCGACTCTTCCAAAATATTATCTGCTGATGACTCGATAACGATTTCAGATTTTAAATCCAAGCACTTTCAAGTACTTTCCAGACTGGACGATGATTTGAACGCAGAAAAGAGAAGAAATGTATTTATTTTCTCACCTTTCGGGTCACATTTCTTGGAGTCGTCGTTGAGTTTGTATCCGCTCACGCAGCTGCAGCGCCTCGTCAGGCCGTCCTTGCTCTCCGAACAGTCGTGGTCACAGGCGCCGTTATCCACCGAGCAGTTCGTGGCCGTTTGAGCTGAACAGCAGACAGATTAAAATAAGTTACGTTAAACATTTTAGTGGTAATTTCTCTGATTTCACTGTGACGAGACGCTCAGTCTCTGCTGGACTGTCGGTCAGACACAGCGAGACTTTTAAAGTCGTCTCATGGAAGTTTTTATTATTTCCTCTGACATTTTTTATTGATAAACATCAAGTGATTTTTCAAGAAAATTATGAAAATAATTATGAACCGAGGATCTCTGAGGAGCTAATTCGCTGTTTTGTAACTGAAATCAGGATTTTGAAAACGGATCAAACAAACTTTTCACACATTTTTTCATGAACCAGCTTTCAATTTGTTTTTACTCAAATTTGTGTTTTTTATGTCTGTAAATGTGTTTTTTAAAAGTGAGATAAATAAAGGATATTCATGATTATAGCTCTACTTCTGCATAGAAAACACTTTCATTTTAAGTATGAAATAATAAAAAGGTTTTCACAATGATGAGGTCGTGTCGGTCTCTCTGTGATGGATAAATCTGTTCGAGTTCAAATTGTTGAATTTTTCTTGTTTTTTACATTTAAAAAAAGCTAAAACTAAATCTGAATTTTCTTTCTCTTAAAAACAGTATATGTTGTTTATTGTGTCACTGATTTACTTTTTTT
Source organism: Plectropomus leopardus (assembly GCF_008729295.1). NCBI lineage: Eukaryota > Metazoa > Chordata > Actinopteri > Perciformes > Serranidae > Plectropomus > Plectropomus leopardus. Next base: position 694,322 of record NC_056474.1, read on the forward strand.
TGTTTTTTTTTTTTAGGTTTTTCTCTCATTCTGCAGCTTCACAGTTCCTTCAGTACCTAAAACCAAACTTTCAGATTTTGGTTTTAATTCGTGAATGTTTGAGCATTAAAAGGTTATTTTCCCGTGTGTTGAAGTTGATGCTGCTGCGTATAAACTCGAATAACGCCGCGGCTCCGAGGGTCAGAATAAATGTTTGTTTTTGGGGAAATGAACCCGTTTGGTGGTTCACAGACCGACTCGACAGGATCACGGGTTCGTCATGTCTGCATGTCGTTACCACTCACGCTGGTCGCAGTATTTGCCCTCGTATCCGTGGTTACAGCGGCAGGCGTAGTCCTGGTACAGGTCCACACAGGCTCCGTGGACACACATGTTGGACTGACACTGGTTCCCATCTGAAACAGGTAAGATCAGTGTGAATACATTTCCCACAATGCCCTACGCTGCAGGACAGGGCAAAGTCTCAAAGTACAAAGTGTTCGTTCGGTGAAGAAAACCACGAACACGTCAACAAACTGCCTCAACTCAACAAAAGAGTTTAAATGATCCGCTGAAGATTAACACTGAGCGCGTCAGAATAATTCACAAATGCTCAAATAGGAACATTTTTACTTATCTGAACGTCGTGTAAGTGAAGCTTTTCATTAAAGTCTATCAGCTGACAAAGGTTTTTTTATGTCTTTAATTTTTTAAAGACATTTTTATGATTTTATTTTTTAAAAAAATGTTATTTTTCTTTTCTGAAAATTTGTTATTTTGCTGATTATTGAAGAAGAAATGATGCTTTTTTCTTTCATAATTTTCTAAGATTCTGATTTTTTTCTGGAAAGCATGTTTTCTTCAAAAATCACCAAAAATAACATATTGTTAATTACTGTTGAATTTTAAAGTTCGGTTCTTGAACACCTCATGTGTTATACAGGTTTGCAACAAACATGATTTTTTTAAAATGTTTCAGGTTTTTCATGACCATCTGCAGCCTGAAGTGGGTCCATCAGAATTTTTTTTACTTTCTGGTGTTTCCATTCGTGTTTTCACATTGCGATACTGTACTGAGACTTTTGGGTTTCTTACCTGTGTACACCGTCCAGAACTCCAGCTGCAAACACACCAAACAAAAGGTAAACCGCTCAGAAAAATTCACCAGCACTGACGATGCTGCGGCTTCGTTCGTTCACGTTACCGTCGCTTCCCGGTTTTGGAAAATCTCTTGTGCTTCTTCAAAGTCACATTTCTCCTCCACACATTCGCGCTCCATCGAAGCAGGTTTCAGCTCCTCCAGGAAAGAGTTCGCCCGGCGGGATCGAAGCAGCATGTGAGCCTCAGGAGCGTCCGAGAACACTGGACGGTCACAGACGGGACGAGGACATGCAGGACAACAACAGTTAAATGTTTTACAAGCTCAGAGACTTTTTGGACCACATGCTACAGTATTCGGTTGTCAGCTGGTTTTGTAACGTGTCATATTTTGACATTTTTCGCCGTACTACAGTATGTCGATTTTGGTCACTATACAATGTTTTTGGATGTTTTTTTTGACGTTCTATAGTATGACGTGTGTCAACATGCTATACTATGTGTTTTCAGCTGTTTTTTGGACAGGTCATGTTTTGACATTTTTCGCCACTATAGTATAGTATATAGTAGTAGTATAGTAGTACTATAGTATGATTGTAAAAGCCATTTGGTTTATGGTTGGATTTCTCTTCATGTTTTTGCTGTTTTTCTTTGTTTGCCTCTCTACCAACACTTGGGGGCGCAGTGTTGCCGGTTGGCTGCCGTCGTCGGGTCAGAGTTTATGTAATCAGTGAATAAATGGACTCAGGTGTTGCTTTGGGGGAGGAGCAAACAGTTTTAGACTGCGAATGAGAGGAAATTGTGGAGTTTTTGGGGTAAAATCTGACAATATTGGAAAATAAGTGGATGTTTGGTCCACTTTATTTTTTGTTGTTACGTTTACGTTACGTTTGTTGTTAACCGGAGAAAATAAATCTACATTATTTTTTGGACACGTTGGACATTTCGTTTTCATTCACGCGTCAAACAAATACCGACAAGTAACCAAGTGACTTTTTTTATTTTGAATGGGAGAGACTCACTACAACGATGTTTTTGGTCATTTTTTCAACATGCTACATTATGACCTTTTTGGCTGTTTTTTCATCACTGTAAGTTATGACGTGTCCTCGATACTATAACGTGTCTCTGACGTGTTTTTAGTATGACTTTTTGGTGGCATTTTGGACGACATGCTTTACCATGACTTTTTTTCTTTTGTTTTGGTCGACATAATTTACTATGACTTTCGATCTCATTCATGATTGACATTTAGAGAGTTTTAAGAGACATTAATGAAGCACGTAAATGCTAACCATCTGCTTCACAAAATGTTTTTTTTTCATTGATCCATCCGTGTGCACCCACCTGACAGACTGAGCACTGACGCCGACCACAGAGCGACGACGATGGACACCCAGAGGACGAGGCGGGACATGACCTCAGTCAAACCTGCAGCCAATTAGACGAGACAGACACCAGCCAATCACCTCTTCCGTCAGCGGTTGTATTCGCCCACTCTGCCGTGAAACGGAAACACAAACATTCAGATCCATGTCTAAATGACGCTTAACGAAAATAAAACAGGACGAAAACTGAGGAGAAAAAAATCACAACATCGTCTCTGCGGTATCGACCCGATTCAGCTGAGAGCAAACACACGGCGGGGTCCCTGTTTGAACCTCTGCGACCTTTGACCTCTGACCTACAAGGGGCTGCAGAGCCGAGACGACGTCCTCAAACCGCCATGACAACCAAAACCCAAAAACGACGAGTGGACTTCGGGGAACGAGGAGCGTTTCTGTACTTACGTGTGAGGAATGGAAGCCGTGGACGGAGACGATGCTTCGCTGTTTGTGGTTTTAATGACTAACTGCCCGTGTTTACTGAGAGTCCACAGTCTGCAAAAACACACACACACACACACACACACACACACACACACACACACACACACACACACACAACCTCCCCTTAACCTCCCCCCACTCACCTCTGAACACACCAGAGCCTCGTTTACCAAAAGTCCAAAAAGTTTTTCTTTCACAGCTTCTCTCAAAGCGTCCATCCGTCCAGTCCAGAGAGACCTCGACCTCCGCCGCAGCGTCTTCACCGAGCTGACTGGACAAAAACAGTTTCAGTGTCCCTGATGGGATTAAAAACTCATTCTCATCCTTAAAGAAGTATTTCACCGATATAAAGAGGGTCCCATCGTAATGCTGCTCGGTCTCTGGGGTAGAAAGACTTTTGAATTTGGTGCTTCATGACCAGAGAGAGCAGAGGGACACTTTTGCTTAAGACGTAGAAAACCTACATGTCCCAGAATGCACTGCGCCGTACCAGACCAATGAACGCTCCCACGTTGGGGGACGTAATGTGAACTCATCGTTTTGGCACCGTAGCTGCCGGACGGTTACAAAACCAGGCCGGATCTAGAATTTGGCTCAAATGCTCCACCTGGTCCACGAACGCCAGACAGACATCTTTAGCCCCGAAAAATTCTCACTTTGAGCGGTCATTGTCACTAAAACAAGGACACTCAACTTGCCCATGCATGTTTCTAGGATTTTAAGACATTTCTCGGATTTTAGGACATTTTCTAGTATTTTAGTGCATTTATCTGATTTTGGGACATTTCTTAGATTTTAGAACAATAAACAAGCTCTATTTTGATGCTGTTTTATTATTTTAAATGTTGAAAAATAACTGAATAATTGAGGAATAATAATAATTGAGGTTAAGAGGAACACATGGAAGACAATGAACATACTATAGCACCTTAAAAGTTTCTGTTTGCACCAGCAGAGGTGTGAAATATCTGGCATTTATCAACATTTTTCTGAGTGACTTTGTGTTTCTCAATCTGCATGTGAGATTCGCTTCCTCGGATCCCAATTATGATGAGTTTAAGAAGAGGGATTTATTAAATTACATAACAAAAAAATTCTGACAGTAATAATAATTATCATTATTATAAATTACTTTGAGATTTTACAGTGCAACGTCTGAAAAAAAGATTAATAAAATCATAAGACCCCTAAAATATAATTTAAGTCAATTTAATGCCAATGACGGCCTTATAGTTAGATTAATGAATTCAGTACCTGTTAAAACTTTTCAAGGATGCGTGGAGCCCACACAGAATGACCTTTTTGGTCGAGTGAATGACTTAGACCTGATCTCACTGCCAAAATCCCACGATGACGGTTTTGAGAGGAGAAGATTTGGTAACTTACTGAAGAACAAAACAAAAAAAAATTATTCAGCCATTTTATCCCTCCTCTCATGATGAGGGTTTATATGACACAATTTTTTCATGAAACTTCCTCTACTGGATTTTAAAAGGAAGTGTCAAATTACACCATTTGTTTCTTTACAAATGTGAGACTTAAGTTCCTATCCCAAAGAAAGAAAAACTTTAAAAATGTATATTAAAATTTGTATTTTGTATCTAGGTAATTCCAATTTTCATAAAAAAAAAAAAAAAAAAAAAATGTATAAACATGTAGGCCTTTAAAAGTCAAATCCAGAGCAGGAAGAGAACGACGAACCTCTGCAAAGTGTCCGAGCTGCAGACGACGACGAGTCCTGCAACAAAAACAGAAAAAAAAGTTCAAGACAAGATAATAAAGATGCAAAAAGGGTGCACACACATCATCTTTTCAATTATGAATTACATAACACACACAGCCTGACACTTATTAATGAGTAACTAACCGGTTAATTTCTAAGAAAAAAATGCAAAAAGAGGCTTTTCCTGTACAGGTGGCGCTCCACTGAGCGAACGCTGCATTTCAGAGCACTGTTCATGGAGAGAGGTGGCGAAATTTAAAATTACCGTTAAATCGTTTTACAATTATTTATTCATTATTTTGGCTGGGTTTTTTTCTGTAAAAAAATCTTCTTTTTTTTTTTAAAGGAAAAATTCTACAAATTTTTTTCTTTTTAAACATTTTTGGTGATCTTTTTTTTATCTTTAAAAAAATGGCAACTAAAACATTAAAACACAAACATACCATGCCTTACAAATAAAATGCTGATTTTTTTTCTTAAAAAAAACTGGCTTCATTTATGAAAAAATGAATGATGAAATTATCATTTTTTGGTCTTTAAACATTGTTGGTGATTTTTTGTTTTTGAAAAAAGCCATTTTCAAAGTCCAAAGTCCATGTTTCTCAGTGAGTCTTTTTTCCTTATTTCTTTCCATTATGTCCTACTATGTCAAGGAGTTAAAGTGGCCTTTGTTTTTCGCAAAAAAAGGGTGATTTTATTTTCTTTAAAATACATAAATAAATATTTTCTTTAAAATGTTTCTGGCAAATTTTTCCCCAATCACGCTGTTTTTCAGTGAGTTTTTTCTTACTTCTCCCCTTTTTGTCCTATTATTTTCTGGATTTAAAGCAGCCTTTGTTTTCTCCTGAATCGGACAGTATGTGTAAAGAGGCTTTTCCTCGAAACGTAAGTTATCAGGTCTCAGACCAAAGGAACTGAGCAGCATCACGACGATCCTCATTTTATTAACTGAAGCTCTTTATGTTGAACACGGTTTGGATAACGTGTGTCACAGTGGTCACATGAGCCTCTAAAAACGTGACCTCTCCCCCTCATGTGACTGTTTCTGTTTTCTTGCAGCGTGGCGAAGGCTCCGCTGACCTCAGGTTGTCCGTCGACGCCCCTCATCACGCCGTGAGGGTCCTCACGCAGGAATGCAGGTGGAGGTGTGAAACTCGGCCGGCCTGCGCTGGTTGTGGAAACCAGGACACATATTAAGGTTAACTATTCATCTCGCTGTCGTCTTTTGTGCCTCGGCTTTGTTCCCTCGGCTCGGTTTACATGTGTCCTCTTCTGTTTTGATTTTTCAGAATAAAAGCCTGCCTGGGGACATACAGGAGCCGTCTCTGGTTCCACGGGCGACTGCGATGGGGTGACTAACAGCGTGCTGGCAGGACAGCGAGGAAGGGTGTGGTTTCAAGCACGTCTTTATTTGTGATGGAGGTCTGAGATCTGGCGGGCCGCCTGCGGGTTTGTGTCCGAGCTCTACGTTTGTTCCTTCACTTCCTGTGAGCCGCTCAAAGGACGGGGCTCCAGTTTTTCTGTCTTTTTCTTCTCCAGTGTGCAGTTTGAGTCTGTCGGCTGGTTTCCATCACTGATAGTTTCAAAATGCCGATAAAACTCATGTGGAGCTGACTGTTTCCGCTGAGTGATGTTGTGCAACTTCTCCTCTGGTGATAATGTCCCAGTAACCATGGCGACGGATGTTCAAAACATCAGCAGCTTTATTTCTATTGCAGCCGCCGCACGAGCCGTCATTATTTTAATCCAAGGCCACGTCGGCGTGTTATGGGAGAATATCTCCGGCCTAAAGCTGTTTTCTGGCAGTTTCAAAGTTATTAAAATGACAACAATTCAACATTTATTAATTATATTCATTTCATATTCATAAATCTTATAAAAACAATGTTTTCATAGGATTTATGAATTACTATCATGCTAATGCAGAGATCGAGGAAGTAAAGGCGACAGCGGCGACGTTGGTGGTGCGTCCGGCCTCTAAATCGAGCCCTGAATGAATAAAAATTTCTCCCTAAAAGTTCCTCCCACGCTGACGATTTCTTTGCATGTGTTGCAAACGTCTTATACGCACACTGTTTCATTAAAAACATTTAAAATTGTCATCATTAAAATAAAACGTTAAAATTGCAACAACCAGTGTTTAAAATCTTTTAAAGGCCTAATGGAGACTTTGGAGCTGTCCAGTTTGGAGACTTATTTATTTTTGTCTTTTGTTAGACTGACCATATGACTTTAAGTCTGCACATTTTTGAGTTCATTTCATTTCGTATAAAAAAAAACTGCTTCTTTTTAAAGAATTTGTAGTTTTTTGGGTTTTTTTGGTCATACTGTGTAATTTATCCATCAATCATAAATAAGCCCATGCTGCTGGACCCTGTCCCAACAGGCACCCTGAACCGTTCACAAGGCAATTAATGCAGATAATCTACAAAACGCCACATATCGGCTTCGATAACTGGCCGGGCCGATAATCTGCTGATCCCTGATACGTAAGTGTAGTTAACAGCAAGTACCTTTCCAACCTAAGGCTGCTTTCTGGCAGTTTCAAAGTTATAAAATGAAAACAAATCATTTGATGAATCACATATTTTTCATATTCATAAATCCTTTAAAAACAATCCTGTTTTTTTTTTTTTAAGAATAGGCATTTAACCCCTGGATGCTAAAAATTGGGAGCTGCTTCTCTGCCAGACAAGGTGACGTAACTGGGTTATGATTAAACTGATACGCTGTGTCACAGGTGAATTGTTACCTGGAAACGATGTGTTTTCACAGACGCAGCACTAGTCTCGACAACAGAAGAAATCTTTTGAAGGAGATTTGTTTACAGTCTGAGCTTCTTATCGCACGACGACACCAAAAGTGACAAAGAAAGGACAGAAGAGAGACGAAAGGAAGAGGAGAGAAAGTGAGAGGAAGAGAGAGAAAGTACCCAAATTTCCTCCAGATTCCCTGAAGTCAGAGTTCAGAGGAGATGATTCAGTGATCGTGTGTCAAACCTGTAATTTTTATGATTACAGAACATTTTTGTTTGATTTTTCTCTCGTTTGTGATCGCTCTGATTCCTGTCACGTGACGACGTGGTGCCACAGAGTGAAGTCATTGTCCTCTGCTGTTAAATGTGCTAAAATAATAAAAGTAGGCTGCTCATTGTGGGGACGGTGTGAGGACGCAGTGTTAGATTACTGGATTATGTTGATGGAGACGTTTGTTTCGAGAATGAAAAAAGATGATTCTGCAAAGTACACCGCGAAAATCATCCCCAAAAACTACAACTACTGACACGAGGTTGTTCGCCTCCAGTCACCAGTCAAGTTGCATTTACAGTCTACATCCATATCTGTAAAATATCGACAGAAAATCTCGACAATCAGCACAGTTCACAGATTACTAACCAGTCCAGTACCAGACCAAACCCACCGGGGCGGCTGGTGGTCTTCTGACTACTCTTATATAAAAAAAAAAAAAAAAAGAAGTAAATTAAAAAAGTTAATTACATGGAAAAGGTGCTTTTGAAATTATTATAATTTTGTAACATAATTTAAATGCATATTTATGATAATTATAACACAGTTTTCCCCCAGCATATTTTCTTTTTTCCCTTAATATTTCTCGGGAGCTTTTTTGAAAAAACAATTTTCTAAATCTACTTAATTGTGGAACATTTCTTACCAAGCTGCTTGTTGCCTTTTTTTTACTCACGTTTTTGAAATAAATCAAACCAATTTGCTCAAAGTTTTAAATACGAAAGACGAAGAAAGCAGCACCAGAAAAGTGATGTCGCTCCAGGTTTCAGAGGGTTAAACTAATTTTCCCCTCTGACGTGAAAAAAAAACTGCAGGGAACAAGATTATAAAAAGAAAATTCAAGTTTTTGCACAAAATCTTGGACTTTTTTTATTCCAAAGTGGTCAAATTAAGCGATGAACTTGATAATAAATTTTTTAAAAAAGTCGTGAGAGGAAGGATTAAAAAAAGAGAATCATGTTTTCTGAGCAGAAGATGGTCAAAGGAGGGTGGAGAACGATGGAAAGATAAACGGAGAGGTGTCTCCTCTTTCTGCTCCATAATATATTTCTGCTGTTTCACGGTGAAGGAGGTCACACCGCAGGCAGAAGGCCCAGTTCTCCCCCAGCAGGACAAAGAAGACGCGCCTCCCCTCCCTCCCTCTTCGTCCCTCCTCGTCCTCAGCCTTTGTCCTCGGGGCCGGCAGCTGAGACGGAGGCTGAAAGAAGTTTTGTTTTGGGCGAGGTTTATAAATGGATCAAAGCGTCCAACATCCTGACTCTCGTCAGTAATCCTGCTCCAGACGATGCTGCACGTCTCGGACGGAGCGGTGAGTCTTTTTCCCCAAAACGCCTCAAAGGATTTTATTTTCTGCTGTTCAGGTCGTCTGGAATATGTCGATATATCGAAATCTTTAAAAATGGGGCTGACAAACGATTACATTTTTGAATTGTGATTAATCTATCAATAATTAATTAATTAATTTCTATAGTTAACCCCTAGAAAGCTGAGCAAATTGGCTCGAATTCTTTGAAAGACATAGGAACAAGATGAGGAGAAATAAAGAAAAAAAGACAAAAAAATTGGCAAGATTATTTAAAAAAAAAAATTTTAAAAAAAAAAGGAAAAAAAAAAAGGTAAACAAAGACAGAAGGGGCTGTTTGATTGGTCCTCAGAGTGCAGAGCTCTCTTGATTTTCACGCTGCAGACATGCAGGCAGCAGCACAGAGGAGACACCGGCCTCCAAGTGGCAAATTTATTTAAATTCTCTGGCTTTTGTTTGATAAATATTGTCAGGCAAAAAAATGTTGTGGCACATTTCCGATCAGTCCTCAGCTGGTTGATTTGTTTACTATATTACCTGAATGCCGCTGACATCCTGTCTGAACGTCGCGTTGAGGCGCATTTAAACTTTAAAACTTGATGTGGAAAAAAATTAAAACGTTGTTGAATATTCATATTGAAGAGCAAAATCAAATAGTCGGGTGCAGCCCTGTTGTATTTTATAACAACTATTATTTTATTACACTCAACTGCCAGTTTTTAATTAAGAGGAAAATACGGACAAACAGACCGAATACTTGACGGAGTGACGTTTAAAAAGTGCAGATTCCTCCCTGTTTGATGAGCTTATCTTCATCATCCTCCTCTTCTACTCCAGATGCTGTCGAGGCTGCTGGGACTCCTCGTCCTCTCCTCCCTCTGCTCAGCCATGCTGCTGCCGAATATGAACGATACCGCCAGGGACGAGCTCAACTACTCGCTCCGCAGTGGAAACATGGGCATGTTCCCCGGAGACGTGCCGATGGATCCAGATGACATGCCGATGGATCCAGATGACATGCCGATGGATCCTGAAGACAAGTACCCCAAAAACATGCCGATGGATCCTGATGACATGCCGATGGATCCTGATGACATGTTCTCCAGCGGCATGCCGATGGCACCCAATGACATGGCGAGGGCGGGCCAAACGTGGCCACCTGACAGCAACATGACTTATATTCCCGAGAGGCCCTGGGACAACAACCCGATGCCCCCCGAGTATGATCCAAACATCTGCAAGATGATGATGAACGGGGGGACGCCTGTCCACCAGCTTCCTTATTACTGCCTCTGCTCGCACTGTAAGGGCACCGTGGGGCCCAAAGGAGACCGTGGAGACTGGGGCCCTCCAGGTGCGTAGATTGCTCTGTTTTACCTGTTTTGGTGGCTGCATTTTGGGGCAATTAGCTCTCAAAAAAAATGCTGCAACTGTTACCTCCGTTTCCATGGAAACACACAGAGTCTGCCTAATTCAGTCAGTAGAATCCTTGAAACCTGTTTACTGCTCCAGAAAGTGGGTCAGACCTTAGCAACGACCTGCGGACTCGTTTTCTAGTCCTTGTGCTGTAATGCATATTTGAGCGCACTCTGAATGTCTTGTGGACCAATCAGACAGCTTGGTCGAACCACTTGTTGAACAGTTTTTGTTTTTAAGTGTTTGAGAATAAAAAGGCACAAAGGTGTGACACAAAGGCACAGAAACTGACCTGACTGTAATCTCTGATCAGGTGCTCCTGGGAGTCCGGGCATAAGAGGACTGACGGGGTACCGTGGTCGACCAGGATTCACAGGCCGCCCGGGGACAAAGGGTGAGTTACAACATCAGGAAGTCTCTGTCTCCTCACTGAAATGACAACAAACATATCAAGACTTCAGTCAGGAGACCACCAGACGCCGTCAAAAAAGATGCTGAAATATTACAAGTTGTACCTATAAAGTGGACCCATTATGATCAGTTCATTTTTTCTATATCAGGACGCGTTAATGTTCAAAAACACTTTATTTTACTCGTTTTTACATTGTTTTGTGATAATTTCTTTCTTTGTCTGTGGTTACAGGTCAGAAGGGAGAGCTGGGGGAGAAGGGACAGCTCGGAGCTGCTGGTTACACCGGGATGAAGGGCGCACGAGGCTTCAAAGGTCAGCTGAGAAAAAAATACCTCTGCAAAATAAATTATACAATAGTATAGACTGCAGAATATGTTAACAAAGCCTCAATTATTAAGAAAGAAATACATGTTCCTCGTTATGATGCATTTTAAAAAAGTCTTTGACAGAAGCTGAAGTCAGAGTCCTGCAGTCAGGAGAGGTTGGCCTATTATCAGCACAATGTGCTATAAATTTTCCCGAAGTTTGTTTCAGATGGAGCTTTTCATTTTTATATAATGCTGGAAAGTTTCATAAAAAAATATAATAAATCATATGTTTATTACACTCCAACACACCATGGTCACATGACACTGTGTCAGTGAACTATGAGGGCAAAAAACAAACCACAAGAAAAAGAGCAAAATAATCGTTCTGTGATCAAAGTAAAATGTTCAGTTAATGGTGATATTGATTTTAGGTATGAGGCTCGGACCTTTGCTGGGAGGACATTTTAGTACCTGGACCTCTGTGAGTTTTAGTAGAATAGGTCCTCCAGCTGGTGATGCTGTTCTACAGTATATTTGTCATGTTCAATGTCTGACAGAAAATAAATATTTAAACCTAAATGAACCTGATGATATCTTCATATCTCACTGAGGAGTCAAAGGAACCTTTAAGCTCCACAGAAATACTGATTTGATGTATATCCTGATATATTTATCGATATCAACTGATATGAAAAAAATTAGTGTGATAAGACTTTTTTCCATAAGCGCTGCCCTATATGATATGATATGATATGATATGATATGATATGATATGATATGATATGATATGATATGATATTATGACAGTTACAGTAAATATTAAAAACAAGTAATTTTTAAAGAAGTTACTAACTGTGGGGCACCCAGTAGCTCATTTGGTAGAGCAGGCGCCCCATGTACAACCACAGCGTTATTGCTGCAGTGACCACAAGTTTGATTCCAGCCTCTGCACTTTGCTGCATGTCTTCGCTTCTCTCTCCCGCTTTCATGCTTGTCCTCCAAAATAAGGCAAAAAGCCCCCAAAACAATCATCTTAAAAAAAAAAAAAAGGTCAAGGATGATCACAGAATAAAGAAACGATTATACCATTATTCTTGATTTGTCTCCAGGAGAAAAAGGCGACCGAGGATTGGACGGTCCACCTGGAGCACTGGGCCCTCAGGGAGAATCAGGTACATGCCCTGCCTCCTGCGACAGCTACCAGGGTCCCCCGGGTCCACAAGGGCCCCCTGGACCAGCTGGGGCCCGGGGCCTTCCTGGGGTCAAGGGAATTATGGGAACCAAAGGAATGAAGGGAATGAAGGGTGACGAAGGTAGGCGCGGCGACCCCGGGATGGACGGCCACAAGGGCGATCAAGGTGAGCAGGGGATGTGCGAGTGCGCAGACGGGGCCAACGGCGCTGATGGGACACCGGGAAGAGACGGCACTAAAGGGGACAAAGGGGACATTGGTGTCCAGGGTGTGCAGGGCCCCATGGGACTAAAAGGCGACCAGGGCCCCATAGGCCTGATGGGGGTGCCTGGGCACTGCTCCCCGGCCATCCAATCAGCATTCTCCGCATGTATCACCGAGTCCTTTCCTCATTCAAACTGGCCCGTTGCCTTCCCAAGAGTCCTCACAAACCGGCAGGGGCACTTCAACCCCGACATGGGCATCTACACGGCGCCCTTCAACGGCACCTACGTCTTCTCCTTCTACTTGGCGGTCGCCCACAGGATTCTTAAGGTCGGCATGTTCCTCGAGCACAACCCCGTAGTGATAGCGACAGAAACGTCCCACCTTTCCACCACCAGCCAGAGCGTCGTCCTGCACCTCACCGAGGGCCAGCGGGTGTGGCTGCAGGTGAAGAGCAACACCACCAACGGCGTGTACACCGACTACGAGAGCACCGGCTCGTTCTCCGGATATCTGCTGTACCCCGACTCCTGTGATCTGCCCTTTTTCCGAGATTATTCCCCCTCTCCATCAATGAATCCAGATTACCCGTGGCCCACCAAAGCCCCTCCGTCATAGCAGGCCGTCAGTCACACACAGTCACACAGCACGGCGTCCAAACACACACACAATCAGACACAGTGTATCTACAACTGCAAGTTTTAAAGGAGGGGTACGCTGGCACACAGAACATTTAGGTGACATATTACTATTATATAATATATAATATATATATACATATATCATATTCAACCTCTTGGGTCTGAAGACTGAATCTGAAACGGTCGTTGGTTGTTAAGTCTGGTCAGAGCTAAGAGTCAGCAGAAATGCAAATTCAAGTTTTGATTATATGCTCCAAAAAACACACATAAAAACATCCTTAACAGCTCCTTTTTAAACAGGGCTCATGAACATTTTGAACTGACTTTTCGGCAGATTTTAAGACTATTTAAACGACAATCGATACTTCTTCTGGTTCTTTTTCATCACTAAGGAAAAAGGAAAAAGGAAGGGGGGGCATGTAAAATAAATGTTTAAATACTGAGGAGGGACTTGTGGGGTTTTTTGGGGGGGGGGCATACAACTTTGTAGCGATAACTTAAGAAAAAATTTGGACTTTCGGGGAAGCATTTTTTTAAGAAAACATTTGCTGTTTTTTTTTTTTTTTTTAATCTTTGAAGAAAATATTTTGATTTTCATGATCACAGTCCCTAAACAAATGATGCGTTATTATACAGGTTTGAGAAAAAAATTTCCATACCTGGAAGTTGCTATCTGCAAATTCCATGACTTTTCTTGACCATACAAAGCCTGTTTAAAAGACATGCTACTGATATAACACTTTATGGAAACATTTTTGGTTTTCTACTAAAATATCTCAGAAACGATAGGAAGGATTTCAGTGAAATATGGTTTAAAAGTTTATGCTCCTGTCAGGGTGAATTGTAATCAATTTGGTCATAACTTTTGCTTTAGGGCCATCATCAGGTCAATTATTTATTTATTTTATTTTTTATGATTTTCTGTGGGTGGGGTTGGCAGCAATTATGAAAACTATATTAAATTGAAAATTATGAATATTATGTTGAATTTCTGCCAATAGTTCCCCCCAAATACTAAACACCACTCCTTTCAATTCTTGCAGTTTGTTACAGTGAAGTTTTTTAAACATAAGCCAGGCACACAGCACACTCCATCACGTCCTGCAGTTTAGAGTAATAATCACTCATTTATACTCAAATATTTCTGCCATGTAAGAGGGCTAATTTAGCAGCACTGATTGAATTTATTTTTTGATAAAAAGTGTAAATAATTAAATTGGCACTGAGCATTAGAGTAAAATCACAAAGAGTTTGTTGAGACAGTTTTGCTAATTAAAAAGCTTTAAACGGAGAAGAAGCAGGTGAGGAAAGACGCCTCGAAGGAAACAGGATGGTGGAGAAATGAAGTCATGCACGTGTTTGTCGTGGGCCGTTCAGAGAATCGTGAGTGAAGCAGTGATGAGTTTTTTAAGTTTAGTCGACTGCAAAACTATCTAGAAAATGAGCTTCAAGTGTCTTGAGAGTCACAATTAATTGTATTGCAAATGCTGCAAATACTAATATTTGTGATACTGCAAAAGTATCTCGATATTAACCAGCCATCCACATTAAATTTAAGAACAAAAATCTGGTTTTGTGAAACAAACATGAATAAATGACCTGCTGGACTTCGAGTATTTCACTTGTTTCTTTCTTTTGTTTTTTTTGTTTTTTTTAATTTTGTTTTTACATTTTGTTGTTTTTAAAAAAAATGCACAGATACCAGTTGAGGTTTTTTGTTTTTTGCACCACATGACATATTAACTTAAACTTGCCAATGACGCGAAATATTTTTTAAACTCTTTGTGATGAATTAAAAATGCATCAGAGAGGGAGCTGAGGTTCTTGAGCGCTGTACGACAGTCAGGTGATTTTTTTTGGACGAATCAGAAAAGGATCCCAGTCTGAAGAAAAACGAGATGACACATCTTTAAGCCCTCCCGCTCTGAGCGACCACGTGTGTTACATGCTGTGATCTGTGCATTGTGGTATTTGAAATTAAAAGTTAAAAGTTTTCCTGAGGACTCGGGTTCAACTGTTTCTTCAGAGATTTTAATTTTTTTAAGGGCTGCAAATTATCAGCCAAAGCCTGTTATATCTTATAAAGCCATCAGTGAGCCACACAGTGTTATAAGGTGACATGTTTCTTTATCACCACAAACACACACACACACACACACACACACACACAGTAGTCTATGTTGTACTTTGTCCTGCTGACACAAATACTGACTAGAGCACCAAATGTGGATTAATCCGCCGGTAAAAATAGTCCAACAAAGTCACCATCTCCTTCAGTAAATCTACAGTGATCAGCTGTTTGAGGAGATTACTCATGAAACTGTGTTTTCTTGTTTTTTAAGATTTATGTCTTCAGTAGGAACCAGTGGGCTTGGCGCTGAGAGGACAGGAAGTCAGAAAATATTGAGACTCAATGACACCAAATGTATAGGAGAAAAAAAAATTATAGGACATATGAGATGTAAAAATATCGAGCCCAAAATCTGCACCAAGACAGAGCAGAAAGACGATCGGATCAATCAGCTTTTATTGTCACAGAGTCACACCACAAACTGCCAAAAAAAGTTTAACCTTTTACACGTTGCTACTGGGCAGATTTACAGTCTGATCATTTCATCCAGAGCCGAACACACCAGGAGATTTTACAATCGCTGCTTTTTACCACAGAGTACTCATATTTTAAACCATCATTATGAGTTCAGCTCAAACTAAACTAAACTTCAGCTTCTCTAAACCAACTTCTCTTCAACACACAGTCCTCTTGTTCTGTGATTGAAGAACAATCAACAGACGACTAATGACGTTGTCCAAAGATCTAAAAATGCAGTTTGAGAGTCAGAAATTAGCTGAAAAGCAGAAAAAAATATCACAAATAAAGATTCATCACTTATTCTACTCAGGGACCGTATCAGTGATTTTGCATGTTGACTAAACCAAATCATCTTTTAAAGAGATTTAGCAAAAGTATTAAATCTTGTACATTGCAAGTTTTTAGTTTCAAGCCTCGATATATTTACCCAAGATGCATTTAGACGCCGCAGCTTACATATTAAATTGTATTTCTCATAGTATTTAGCTCAATTTACACAGGACTAGTATTACCAGAGGACCTCGTGATTCAGAAACTTCTGTTGAACCTTTTTACACGAAGATCACGTTTAAGTGCCGCTGCAGAGACCCTTCTTTACCCCTCCTACTCCAGTGTCCGATTTTAGACAGCATGCCGGCATCACAAAAGCAAAAGAGGCGTGACACGTAACAGCAGCATGACATAAAACATCTGCGTCTGCAGCACGTTTTAAACAGTCAGTAAAAATGTTTTAGTGTCCTTGGTATATGGCGGCGGATCTCATCCTCCGCTCGGAGGGTGAAGAGCTCCTGGACCTCATTGTTTTCCCAATTTGTTGGCTTTTTCGACCTCTGTTTTTCTTCAAAGTTAGTTGCTAACTGCTGCTTTATACATCACACACATAACATGCCATGAAAACATCACACCCGTCCTGCCAGCTGTCCTGTCTTTACAGAAACTGTTTGGACGCATTTACTAACTTTTGAGGTGGCGCAAAGACAAGAACTCTGTTTCTGCAATTATACCTTTTATACAGAACAATGGGCACAACTGTTTAAAATACCCCCTTTGAAGGCAGCCTAGAAGAGGGTTGTGTTTCATCCGGCACATTTGCAGGTGATAAGTCTGTATTTAAACAAATTTAGTAACATTATTGCCATGAAAAATAAAGGCAAAGTCAGCGTATGGCCAGCTTTAGCGCACTTAGTGAAGTACATCTTAGTTTCACTAGAACATGCAAAATCACAGGTGTGGTCCATTAATTAAAGCTCCGATTTTTCATTTCTAGCACAAACTCTGAGGCGACTCAAAGTCCCAGCTGTCTTTGTTTCAGCTATCGCCACTCTGGCCGACACGCTCTTTTATTTTTCTTTGGGCGCCATCTCGTCACCGCCCGACACGTTTCCGTCTTCGTCCTCGTCATCGATCATTCCTTTCAGGTAGGTGCGTTTGAACTCCTGAAACTCCATCTCCTCCTCCATCTCACTGCAGGCAACAGACAGGCGACAGCAGAGTCAGAGAGGAACTGCTCACGCTCACTATCAGAGCGGGATTTATCACAGAGAAGGTCGAGTAATGACGAAAACAGACGTGAGCATTGACCTTTGACTTCATCAAATGATCATTAAACCACTGAAGGCACGCCACATTATTTTGCCATTCGTCTGCAGTTTTTCTGAAGTATTTCTGGAGACTGATCACATGACTCACAGCTGCAGCTAAGTATTGGTTGAATCATCTGCACAAAAGACGAGCTGTGTTAGAAAATATCTGGTTCTTTGATTATAAAGTAAAAAGATATAAGAAAAAAACCCTGACTCCCATTTATGCAAAAAACATCCAATCACAGAGAAATAAAGTCAGAGTTTGCTGGATTGACACACCTGATAACAGCAGCTGAGGCTCATTAACAATCCACCAAACTGACCAACAGATTAACCAGAATCATCGAGAGCTGCCTCAAGTTTCTTTGCTCAGTAACATAAAGTATAAAGTATGCACTTGCGTACTGCTGCACATCTTTAAAATGTTGTATTTTTCTTAATTTAATGCATTTTATTTGCTCTATTTTTATGCTTATTTTATTAATAATGTCATTGAGTTACATTTTTATTTATTACATTTTCCATTTTATGTTATGCATTCTGTGCACTAAATTTTTATCCTTATTTTATCTTACTTTTTGAAGTATTATCAAGGATTTTATCGATTTAAAGATGCATCCTATGTAATCTATTCTGATTTTAGATTTTTTAATGGATTTTTGTCTTTTATTTGTTTTGATGTGAAGCACTTTGGTGACTTTATTTGTCTTGTGAAGCACATTGGGCTGCATTTCTTGCATGAAAAGTGCTATACAAATAAGG
Organism: Plectropomus leopardus; assembly: GCF_008729295.1. NCBI lineage: Eukaryota > Metazoa > Chordata > Actinopteri > Perciformes > Serranidae > Plectropomus > Plectropomus leopardus. The sequence goes on from NC_056474.1 coordinate 712,388, forward strand.
TTTATTACTATCATTATTATTATTATTAGAATTATTATTATTATTATTACTATTATTAAAGTTTGAAGGAAATCTTTAAATGGGAATACAGAGTTCAGATAAACAGTTCTGGAGTCAGCGAGTCGTCTGACACAATGAACTCAACAGACAGGACATTTCCAAAAAACGTCACAATAAACACAACAATGTTGACCTTCAGGCCCAATGAGAAGAGCTGCTGTCTGATTCAAGCAGTCCTGTTAAATAATTCATATTAACTCCAAAGGAATGATGCTTATTTAAGAGCAAATAGGACTAAAAAGTCTAATTCAAAGAATTTTCTCTGCTTGGAAACGTCTTACCTCTCCTTCACTGTTGGCAGCCATAAAGACAAAAAAAGATAATCACATAGGGTTTAGTTAGTCGAGTTCTGTTACTAGATGTGAAAATGGTGTATAAAGACTTTTCTACAAATGGTTAAACACACCTGTTATATAGTTAAGTTAGAGCAGACGTTCTGAAAGTCCAGATTCGGATCAGATTGGAAGTCAATCCAGACTCAGCCGAAACCCTCGCATTAGGAATGCAAAAATGTAATGTAATGAAGTGTATGTTTCCTACTTTGAAAATAAAAGTTCTTATCAATAAATCGTGTTTTGTAGAATATAGTCTATCTGGAGATTGATACAGCGATTATGGCCCGAAATTAAGCCTTTCACATAATCGTTTCCCATGTTTGACAGCCAGCGAGTGTATGACTTAAGTCATCGCCCGCCACAGTTCAAGGGCCGGCTATCAGGCGCACGTTCAAAATAACAAAGTTAGTTAACAGGCGTTCACGTTCTTTTCAGCGGGCACGATGAAGCAAGACTTTGGCTTTGGCGTCTTCTGTTAGTGAACATTACTTCCCAAACGAGGTGATGATGGTTTTCACTAATCGTTGCAGACCTTTGGCCTTAAAGAATATGAAGTTTGAGCACACTGCTTCAGAGTAACTCATGTCTTTAACTACATGTAGAGGATTTTGGTTAAAGCCACAAGTAATCAATAAAGAATCAACAGATGCATACAGCTGCTCTAAACAGACACACACACACACACACACACACACACACACACACACACACACACAGAGAAATGTTTGTTTACCTGCATCAGGTTTAGGATGCATCAGTTTGAAGGGAACTTCTAAGCCGACTTCACTGCAACACAAACCAAATGAAAACTCACTGCAGCTGCGTTGATGAATTCATACACAAAACGTGATGTTACACAAAATGTCCAACAAAGACGTCAGGTTAATAAACATGCGCTAACCTGAAACAAAAAAATCCTAGTAAAAGCTTTAAAATAATAGCATGTTACTCTCTCAAAACAATATAACATGATTTAATTAAAATAATGATGCATTGTATTAATAAGCGCCTCTAAAGCACTCAAAGACACCTTGAAGAATTAAAAGCAAGCAGCTGAGTCGCAGAAAGCTTCGGACACTTAAATTCATCACTGGGGTCGACAGATTATCAGCTTTGTAACCGATGTTTTTAAAGATAAGTTGCAAGACAACTCAATACTTTGATATATATATAAAAAAATGCAACACTAATGAAAAGCACTAATGAAAAGCAGAACTGGCGTTATAGAGATCAAAAATTAATTTCACTGACTTTTACGTCACAACAGCATTAATTCACAGTTTTAAACATTTGCCGGCTGTTTGTTTTATATTAAGAAATTTTTCTCAAAAGGCAGAAAAATAACATGCGGTCATTAATATCCATCTACAGCTTCCGGCTATTCTACACACTGCTGCTGATGAAGAAAAGCAGACATGAACTCACCTTGATCCCATCATCCTGAGCGCAGCAGTGACGAAGAGGAAAATTGGGATAAATAGAAAAACAATTATGTTGGATGTTTTGATTTCAACGCACCGACAGCGAACACTTGAAAGACGACAACAGACGCAGGCGGCGAGTTTAGAGTCGACCCAAACAAAATGTGCGGCTTTAGTTACTTTTGAGTTTCGTCTCCCATTTCTGTCCAGTAAAAACACGTGATTATCTGTTTTCTCCAGATGTGTCGATGCTGAATGTTTGTGATGTGCTGAGAATTTCTCCTACTTTTTAGGCTAAAAACTGGAAAATGCATCATTTCTGTTTGTTTTTGTTTTTTTAAGAGACTGGTGGTTAAGGCTTAAGGTTTTGTCATGATATCACTGTGTTTTTACATGCTACGTACAATGTATTTATTTATTTTTTATAATAAGTCTGGGATATGTTAATGATTAGCAGCAGCATTTATTTTGATACATTATGATTTTTTGTTGAGAGTCAAATACTCACAGTCATACTGCTCTGCACACAATATGCCCTTTTCAAAATCAGGCTATAAAAAATACTATACATTTTTGTGATTTTCTACTTTCATTTAGTTATTTTTTTAACCATCAGTCCTAAATATCAAATACTCATTCATTTTCAGAATTTTAACCAATGCCAATATGTTTTTTACTTTAAAAAACTGAATGATGTTGAGTGTCCTCCGTGCTCAGTGTGTGAGTGTAGCTGCCGACAGTCTGGGATATGTCAGTGTGTGAGTGTAGCTGCCGACAGTCTGGGATATGTCAGTGTGTGAGTGTAGCTGCTGACAGTCTGGGATATGTCAGTGTGTGAGTGTAGCTGCTGACAGTCTGGGATATGTCAGTGTGTGAGTGTAGCTGCTGACAGTCTGGGATATGTCAGTGTGTGAGTGTAGCTGCTGACAGTCTGGGATATGTCAGTGTGTGAGTGTAGCTGCTGACAGTCTGGGATATGTCAGTGTGTGAGTGTAGCTGCTGACAGTCTGGGATATGTCAGTGTGTGAGTGTAGCTGCTGACAGTCTGGGATATGTCAGTGTGTGAGTGTAGCTGCTGACAGTCTGGGATATGTCAGTGTGTGAGTGTAGCTGCTGACAGTCTGGGATATGTCAGTGTGTGAGTGTAGCTGCTGACAGTCTGGGATATGTCAGTGTGTGAGTGTAGCTGCTGACAGTCTGGGATATGTCAGTGTGTGAGTGTAGCTGCTGACAGTCTGGGATATGTCAGTGTGTGAGTGTAGCTGCTGACAGTCTGGGATATGTCAGTGTGTGAGTGTAGCTGCTGACAGTCTGGGATATGTCAGTGTGTGAGTGTAGCTGCTGACAGTCTGGGATATGTCAGTGTGTGAGTGTAGCTGCTGACAGTCTGGGATATGTCAGTGTGTGAGTGTAGCTGCTGACAGTCTGGGATATGTCAGTGTGTGAGTGTAGCTGCTGACAGTCTGGGATATGTCAGTGTGTGAGTGTAGCTGCTGACAGTCTGGGATATGTCAGTGTGTGAGTGTAGCTGCTGACAGTCTGGGATATGTCAGTGTGTGAGTGTAGCTGCTGACAGTCTGGGATATGTCAGTGTGTGAGTGTAGCTGCTGACAGTCTGGGATATGTCAGTGTGTGAGTGTAGCTGCTGACAGTCTGGGATATGTCAGTGTGTGAGTGTAGCTGCTGACAGTCTGGGATATGTCAGTGTGTGAGTGTAGCTGCTGACAGTCTGGGATATGTCAGTGTGTGAGTGTAGCTGCTGACAGTCTGGGATATGTCAGTGTGTGAGTGTAGCTGCTGACAGTCTGGGATATGTCAGTGTGTGAGTGTAGCTGCTGACAGTCTGGGATATGTCAGTGTGTGAGTGTAGCTGCTGACAGTCTGGGATATGTCAGTGTGTGAGTGTAGCTGCTGACAGTCTGGGATATGTCAGTGTGTGAGTGTAGCTGCTGACAGTCTGGGATATGTCAGTGTGTGAGTGTAGCTGCTGACAGTCTGGGATATGTCAGTGTGTGAGTGTAGCTGCTGACAGTCTGGGATATGTCAGTGTGTGAGTGTAGCTGCTGACAGTCTGGGATATGTCAGTGTGTGAGTGTAGCTGCTGACAGTCTGGGATATGTCAGTGTGTGAGTGTAGCTGCTGACAGTCTGGGATATGTCAGTGTGTGAGTGTAGCTGCTGACAGTCTGGGATATGTCAGTGTGTGAGTGTAGCTGCTGACAGTCTGGGATATGTCAGTGTGTGAGTGTAGCTGCTGACAGTCTGGGATATGTCAGTGTGTGAGTGTAGCTGCCGACAGTCTGGGATATGTCAGTGTGTGAGTGTAGCTGCCGACAGTCTGGGATATGTCAGTGTGTGAGTGTAGCTGCCGACAGTCTGGGATATGTCAGTGTGTGAGTGTAGCTGCCGACAGTCTGGGATATGTCAGTGTGTGAGTGTAGCTGCTGACAGTCTGGGATACGTCAGTGTGTGAGTGTAGCTGCTGACAGTCTGGGATATGTCAGTGATCATCAGCTACATTGACTGTGACAGGTCACCTAGTGGAAATAGCATGTATTTCCTCCATATGCCAAATATGGTCAAAATGACCAGCATGTATTTCCTCCATATGCCAAATATGGTCAAAATGACCTCATCAGGTGGAAAATAGTCAAAATGACAAATTCAGAGTCAAAAGCCCAGAATGACACCCAGAAATAATACAAGTCCTGTTTTTCTGCTCTGATGGCTGTGGGATCAAAAATGTCAGTTTGAATGGGTTTCAATGGAGCATTTTTGGACCTGAACAGTCTGAATGTAACTATTTAGTTTCCACAGTGTATTTTAGACTTATTGTAGGAGCTGAGCTGCAAATTCACTGATTACACTCAGATACACAATCTGGACTACATTTAGGACACATGCATCAGCACACACACAGTTATCACAACAGGAAGAGTGAAAAGGCATAAAAATATGACACCAGTGATGTTTTTCAAAACATCTTGGCAGGTCAGGGCTTCAGGACACTTGGATTACTGATTAGTAATTACTAATGTTTTTTGTCACCAATTGGACAGCAATTTTGTCTGTAATGTGTCCTCAAAGGTAGCCAAACATCATAACCAAACACACACACACACACACACACACACACACACACACACACACACACACACACACACACACACACACACAGAGCACTGACCCTCCAACGATGAGCTTCACCATGATTCTGTACGACACCATGATCCCCAAAACTTCCTTCAGCACGCCTTCCTTGATACTGAAAGAGAGGAGACAGATTTTAGAGACACATTCACAGAAGGCGGGTTTTCATTAACCCTCAAATTGCACCAACTGAAATTGCAAACAGAAAATACACCGAATGGAAACGTCAGTTTTGGAAAAAAAACACTCCCATTCATCACAAAAAAGTTATGCTGGCATGAGGTGATCAAGCAATCAGAAAAACCAAAATTTTGCAAAACTGCAACACTTTTCGCTTTTATAGCTCATATGATGTGCAACGCTGGGTGGCAGCAATTCCACTTTATGGATGGCCATGATTACTGGCACGTTTTCGCGAGAGCAAAGTCGCATAATATCACTCAATAGAAACGCAGTCATCTTAAAATTGTGTTTGATCAATATTTCTAAAATATAGCGTAAGTTTTGCTTAAATCTGTGATAATCTGTATTGTCTGAATGGAGGCAGGTCGTGTCTCCGAGTGTTTGCTCACATGCTGGACGACGCCAGGTTGGTGTCCTCATGCTTCAGTTTGCCGTCCAGAGCGATGCCCCTCCTCTCCCTGTTGTTGGCCAGCACAGGCAGCAGCTTGTAGACTTTCTGCAGGGTCGCTCCGGGAGACACCGAGTCCCTGAGACATGGAGACACGGACGCATTTTAAATCTTAATGTAAAGTGCAGCAATCAAGCGCTACACCCAAAAAACAGAGCAACGGATTACAACTTATTTAATTTCATTAAAGAGCCTCGAAATCTTAATGTTTTGACTCGGCTCAGTTGTATTTAAGAAAAACAGTAAGATTTAAGGAAGGATCAGGATGAAGTGTAATAAACATGATGAAATGCAACACATACTGTAAACTGATTAATTTTCCATCACTGACAAGTTTGATTTCACACTCAAACAATATACGAACCTGAAAGGCTTTTGAAGTTTTCTGAAAACTTTATTTACTTCATGTATCACTTTATTGAGACTTTCTTTTTCAAAGATACATCACATCGTGCTTTACAAGGCCACATCACAAATTAAATGTGAACTTATTGTATGACATTAAAATCACCTAAAATTTAACCTCAAACAACAGTTTATAGCATGAAAATGGAGTGGAAACACAGTAAGTTTACATGCTCGATAAGAAAAGTCACAATTTTTCACAATTATAAACAAAAGACAAAGTCATACATACAGAACAAATCATACTGATGTATCATATTTTTTATAGCCTGGTTTTGAAAAGTGCATTTTGTGTGCTGAGCGATTTGAGTTTGAGTATTTGACACTGCACAAAAAATAATAATGTATAAAAATATAAAAAAATAATCAGACATATAAGGGTTAAGTAAATGCAACAATAAGATCTAATGTTAACATATATTAACATGTATTAAGTTATATTTAATCTCCTTTTTTTGGGCAAAAGGTTCTCCAGAGTATTTTTCTGAGATCAACCTGTGAGATTTGACAGTGTCGTCATCGTACAGTCACAGAGACCGTCGCTGGTAAAACCTTCAGAGGAAGTTTATCTCCCGTGTTAAAGTAAGGAAACATCCTCTCAGTGAAAGTGTGTGTGAAGGTGTGTATGTGTGTGTTAGTGTCGACATCAGAGAACGACAGCTTTCCTCCGTTCCAGTCCAGATTCACTCGGATCCTCTCGAACTTGCGCCGCACCGGGAGGACTGTGGTTGGATGTGACGGCGAGAACGCCGAGTATTCACCTTCATCCAACCAAATTCTCCATAATCCAGAGTGTATGACTCCTTTCCTGTGGACGGACTCCGATAACACTCCCAGCTCCCAGTCTGTATTGTCTCCAACCTGGACGTCCCAGCTGTGAGTCCCTGAGTTAAAGCCCTCGGAGCCGAGGACAGCCCAGTATTCAAACCTCTCTGGATTATCAGGGAGCTGCTGTCTCTGTCCTCCTGGTCTCACGCTGGTCAGATCTTCAGACAGGACGAGTCTTGGATCAGCGGTGTTTGGGTCCAGGATCAGAGGACTGTAGGAGACCGTGTCCTTCATCTTGTTCCAGATGTTGAAGGTGAGGTTGCCCAGGTGTTTGGCCTCGTCTATCAGAGCTCCTGAGAGCAGCTGTGGATCCTCCAGCAGGGGGCGCTGCTGGACTCTGTCCACCGCAGCCTTGTATCTCTGCAGGAAGGAGACGTCTTCGGCTCTCAGCTCGTCCTCTGCGTCTCTGACCGTGTCTGAAAGAGCCGCTATCTCTCTGCTCAGAGCCTCCAGCTCCTCCTTCATCCTCTGACTCTTGTGCTCCTCTTCCTCCCTCAGTGCAGCCATCCTGGCCTCCTCTTCCTCCTCCAGAAACTGGTGGAGCTTCTTAAACTGCTCCTTAATCTGCGTCTCTGTGCGTCGGGCCTGGACCTTCATGTGAGCTGCTGTTGGATCAAACTCCTCTTTAACTCGTTCATAAAACTTTAACTTCTTTTTTAGGACCTCCAGAGTTTCCCGAAGTTTCTTCTTGTGTTGTCGTGCAGCTTCATCGACGGGTCTGAACGTGTGGTCGGCGTGTTTTTCTGAATCTCTGCAGACGACACACGTCGGCTGCTGATGGTCCAGACAGAAGAGTTTGAGTTTCTCCGAGTGCAGCCTGCAGAGAGACGTCTGATCTCTCTGCTGTAAGAAACTCTCACACAGGTTCTTTAAAGCCAAGTTAGTAGCTGGGAAGCCTCTTGAATGTCTCCCCTGACAGAGTGGACACTCTTGGATCGGTTTCTGTGTCCACCAGCTCTGAAGACAGTCTTTACAGAAGCTGTGGCTACAGGTCAGGATGACAGGATCTTTAAAGACGTCATGGCAGATGGGACAGCAGAGATTGTCCTCTAGTCTGGAGGCCATTTAGTGTCTCAGTGAAGGTGAGCTGACAGCAGTCAGTCGTCCTGTCGCTCCCGTCTTCTCTTCAAATGTCGCAATAAGTTAGTTTGGATTTTTCTTCTCGTAAACGTCAGTGAGTCATCAAAAGGTTGAAGAGCAGTGGTTCCAGTCGTCCCTCCTTTAAACGTCCCTTCTCAGTGGAAATTTGTTATCAAGGTGATTTTCTCATCTTGAGTGCGTCTCTTCTCAGAAAGGCACAAGATTAACATCAGTTTCCTGGTCGGTGTCAGGTGAGTTAGAGCTTTACCTGTCCAGAGGTCGCTTTTATTTTGTGCGATAAAGCCACGACACTTAAGGAGCACGAGTTTTTCCAAGTTTCCTTCTGTTAATGTTCACCAAAATTATGAACCCTTGTGACAGTAATTTAGATGTGTTGCTCTCTGACGTCACTTCCTCTGAGCTGTTTCAGTATTATTATATTTAAAAAGATAAAAACCTGCATCTGATCCAACTCTGCATTTGTTTTCATTTCTACATACTTGTGATTATTCTGTTAGTTATATTGTCTTATCTTCTAATTTAATATGTACATGTATTAATCTTATTATCATAAGCTTTTTATGGTCAGCGCATTTAGCTGCCTGAAGGAGATGGGTGATTCTTGTGTCTAATAATGTAATGAAAGTTTGATTTGCTTATCTTATGTCACATCTGATCTGTACGTACAGATGTATTAATCCTCTGGCAGTACAGACAGCCACAAAACTAAAATTAAACTTTTAACTTTTTGGGGGGATTCTCATTAGCAAAACATTTGATTTCTACATGACGTCACTCAGCTGTGCACATGAAGCTCAGTTTTTCTTTTCATTGCGAGTGAAAGCACACGCTGATTCAGATTTAAAGACGTGTGATGCTGAAACTCTTGTAATTAGTGTAAAATCTTGTGTGAGCTGTGACTTACCCGGGCTCCTCGATGGCCACAGATTTGACATAGCTGTCATTGGAGTACAACACCACCGTGGAGACCTGATCCACTGAGGACAACACGAGAAGAAATTATAATTATTTTTAATTATTCACTCATATTGTTGTTTATTTATTCATCAGCAAGGGTTGTTTGCAGTTTAGTCATATGCTTGTTTATAAAATGAGAAATAAAGTTCTTCCTCTACCACGACAAAGAAACATGACTTAGAGGAAGGCCTCCAAAACAACACCCCCCGTTCACACTGGAGGCTCATTTCTCCGTTCAGCAAGTGAACAACTAAAGAAGTGCGACCAAATCATACGCTGGTGTGACGAGCTGAGAAAGTTGGTAGCATTAGTGCTGCCCGTGGAAAAGCTGCTTTAAAGCTACATTTAAACTCATTCATGCAACAAAAATCAAACAGGTAGTCTACGGGCGTCGCGTAACTTTCTTCATATTACAGTGTGAGCGTAACTGAAGTGATGAACATCCCTCCTCTTGAGAAGAAAACACGAGCGGTCACGTTTACCAGACACGATGATGTTCTTGATGTTTTTGCTGGAGTTGTTCGTGACGCTGACGTGCACGTTGATGACTTCACCGTGGTAGTACACCTTAAAAACAAGAGGTAAGGTCAGAGAACGGGAACAAACGTCGACATGTTTTCATACAAACAATGACGGCACGTTACTGCACCTGTTTACATGATATACTCTGCTACGTGTAGCTACATCAGCCTGGTTAATGATGTTGTTGGTGTCTGTCTGAGTTTGGATCACATGGTTAGGGCTGAGCGATATGGCTTTAAAATATTATCGCAATATTTTAAAATGTCCTTTAAACTAGTGTTAACTACTAAAATAAAAAAGTACTGAATGAAGTGCAGTTACAATAAAGTTACAATAAAGTAGCTACACTACTGTTATAATAAGGTTATAAGGATGCTAAATAAAGTACTTTCATAATGAATTCATATTTAATTTTTCTTGTGGCTGATAAAAACCACGTAACGATTTATACTCGATGGTCGCGATGTCATTTTATACACTGCACATGGAACAAGCCGCGATACATCAAGTATATCGGATATATCTCCCGACCCGACAGGTGACTTTTCATTGTAGAAAGTGCCGCAGAAATGACGAGTTCTGTTAGCATTATGTGAACCGGCCATAAAAAATCCCACCCACTGAGACTTAAGATGCTGCGGCTGGTTTTTGAAAAAGTAAAGAAAAACATTCAGAAATTGTCTTTTCAGCTACAGATAATTATGAAGCAACAGCACACCTCTTTGTCCAGACTGGCCTTGACATGAAGCGGTTTATCCGACATGACAAAGTCCCTGGTGGTTTCCACGGACGGCGCCTCGCCCTCGTTCTCCGGAGCGTACTGGACCTTCCTGATCATCAGCTTCACTGTGCTCCTGTTGGACAGAGAAATCATCAAAACGTCTGGGGAGGATTTCTTTTAGGTCTCACTTCCACTGCACAAAATAAAAACACTAACACCTGGCTTTTTAATGCAGTGAGAACGTGTTCAATCAGCATTCACAGCATTCACATACACTAACACGTCTGTCTCTGCCTCAGCAGCTAAAACACAGATCCGAATCAGTCTGCGTCAAGTCTGAAAGAGAGACTGAATAAGTCAAGTCAATTTTATTTATAAAACTCATTATCACAAATCACAATTTGCCTCAGAGGGCTTTACAGCATGTGACATCCCTCTGTCCTTAGACCCTCAAACTCCCCAAAAAACACTAATACATGAAAAAAAAAGGTAACTAAGTGAGAGATATATACAGAGAAGAAACCACTGAAAAGTTTTCACAGACCTGTTTCTGCAGTCTACTGTTTACCCGTTCTCCGGCCCGTCCCTGACGTCACATGAACACACCAGAGCGTTTCGATCCTACTTGGATCTTCGTCATCTCAAAATAACCTTTTAACGTGGATCTTCGTCAGTACAAAACCAAGTAGGATTGAAACGTTTCTCAAACAAACTCGTGTGGCATTGAGTATGTGTGCAGTGTTTTATCCTCGTATACACTGTTTTTGAATAGCCCTGCACCTACGTGATGTGCATAAAAATACCCTCTTTTAAACTCACCAAAACAGCCCACAAGTACACACGCTCGTCTGCTGCAGAGCCGTGAACAAGCTCTGCTCTACCGGCAATGGGAGAGGAGTCAATGGCCTATTTTTGCGGGTTTGCTGGTGAAAGAAAAGCCTGCGTGCATGCACCAATTTTGGAGGGAAAGGGGGACTGTTGACTCAAAGCAGTTTCATTGTTGTGAAAAAATAGAGATAATCTCAAGTTGGACCAGCGGAGACTCACCGTTTGCGTATTTTAGCGTCCTGGCTCTCAGCGCTGAACACTTTGATCTCAAACTCCACAGCACATTGCTACAGAAGAAGAGAAGACGAGGCGTCACCATCCTGTGGCGTGAAGCGTTTCCCCATATAATAAGACACCGCCACCAGGCCAAAAAAATGTTATTATGCCAAAAATAACGCCAAATATCCATTCCAGTATTCCCCCTACGTTCATTCTGAAGGTATTTGCTGATGGTGTTCTTCACCAATGTTTTAGAGGGAGGAAATAACTGGAATGAACAGCCAATCATGGATCTAATTTTATATCGATGTGAAGAGTGGTTCAAACACAGTATCTGCAGAGTTCAGACACGTAATTTGATTTTTTAAAATGATTTTTAACCAAATTTAAGACAAATAATCTTTTTTTCTTAATCAAGCATTGCAAGAAAGCATTAAAGTATATATGTTTGGGTGCAGAGGTTGTTTTACTTACAGATATGTGCAAGTATAAAGCAAAACAACCAAAAAATAGTATTGGTTTCAGGGGGTAAAAGACATCAGAAATGTGAACTTTTATGCAGAAGAGCTTGATTCATTTTGAAAAAAAAAAAAAGAAATAAAAGATGAATATATGAAATTAGATCAAAAGTTTGTGTCAATTAAGAGCTCAAAAGTTTGAAGACTATTAAAAGACTTTTGAGACCAAATATTTAGAATACTTAATTTAAGACCTTTTAAGGCCCTGCAGACACCCTGGGTGTAAGTGTATCGGGGTCTTACCTTGCCGACATCATGGGGCGCTGGCTGGAGAGCCACTGAGCAAGGCAGGTTGTCAGGAAACTGAGAGGAAAAAAACACAGGGTCAGTTTATGAATCAGACTTTACTGAGATTTTATGCTCTTTCTGAAAACACACGCAATAAAATTCCTGTTGATCGAGTAAAATAAGGAGCTGAATATAAAAACAAGCAATACATTAAATAAGCCCCATTCAGACTGTATTAATGTCTCTATGGGAGGGTGGATGATTTTAATAATTTTGCCTGCACCGTTTTCCAACAGATCTGAACGCACCAAAATCCCAAAAAACTACAGATAAAATGACGGGACAGAGGAAATAAATTCTGCTTCTTTCACTGTTGACACTAGAGTTGGTCTCTCAGTTTGATTAAAGGGACATTTTAAATTCAGGACTGTAATTTGTGTCTGATTTACTTCACTGTGCGTTTCCTCTGCAGTGCAGCTCTTATAAAAGCGCCTCCTCGCAGCCTGAGGTGAGCCTCTCATCACCCCTCACCTCGAAGAAGAATGGGTAGGCGTTGTCTCCCAGCTTGCGCAGCAGCTTGGCCTGCGTCCTGGTGTGGATTCCCTTCTCGCGGTCCTGCAGCGGCGGGTACACCTGGCGGGTGGACAGGTACAGCTCCCTGCGGAAGGCGATTCCCATCACGTCCATGTCGTCTCTGCCATATCGGAAGGTGCAGGACAGGGTGACAAACACTGGAGGACAGAGGACAGACACTCTGATCATCAGCTGTTCAAAGTCTGTGTCAATAATAAAATCAATAATAAAAACACCCGTATCACTCTGCACAAAAAAATGATATGAATACAAATTCAGGCTTTTTAAAGTATTACACATTATGATTTTCTACTTTCACTGAGTTCTTTGTTTTTTATCAAACATCAGTCCTAATCATAAATATTAAACATTCATTAATTTTCAGAATTTTCTTCTGAATTTTACCCATTTAAATACCAGGTTTTTGTCTTGACGCCACTACGTTTTTATAATGTTTTTAATATAATAATTTTTTTAACTTATTTTCAATATACTACATGCTAAGCAGATTTTTCTTTGCGTCTGGAATATGTCAATGCTTAGCAGCAACATTCATTTTCATGCATTATTATTTTTTGTGCAGTGTCAAATACACTCATAATGCACACAAAATGTGCTTTTCAAATTCAGTCTATATATATATATAAAAATACTATACATTAATGTGACTTTCTACTTTCACTGAGTCCTTTTTAACCAACCATGAATTGGTTTCAATAAACTACACACTGACGCAGGTGTGAGGATGGAAAAGACGTGCAGGTGACACCTGTTGAGGTTTGAGCGTCTTCAATTGATTGAATGAATGAAAGTGTGTTTGGGAACTGACCTTTCCTCCCCTGCAGAGCCTCAGGATCAATGATGATGACGCCATCTAGTGGAAAGAAAAGGTCAAAGGGAAAAATAATTATTTTTTAAATCATCAGGTGGAAAATAGTCAAAATGACAAATTCAGAGTCAAAAGCCCAGAATGACACCCAGAAATAATACAAGTCCTGTTTTTCTGCTCTGATGGCTGTGGGATCAAAAATGTCAGTTTGAATGGGTTTCAATGGAGCATTTTTGGACCTGAACAGTCTGAATGTAACTATTTAGTTTCCACAGTGTATTTTATCTTGCAAAACTTAATGTCAGAACACAGCGAAAATTATCATAAAATGAAGAACAACAAAAAAAAAGGAAAATGCACCAAACTACTTTAATAAAAGTAAAGCAGAGCTGGTTTGATGCATCAGGAAGCAGAAAGACGCTGCTGTCTGCAGACACGACGTTCAGGGACGTCACATCCGACACGTGACCGTGAGTTTACCGGTGACGATGATTATTATTAGTGAGAAAAACTCACCCACTGGATCCACAAAGTCGCCACGGTCAACAAAGTCTCTCTTCCCCATGTACACTCCAACCTGAAGCAGAAGAAGAAATACTTTGAAAATACAGCATTAATACAGAATTTGTCACTTTTTTGGGACAACGATATTTAAATGGGATGAGCGCCTTTTGGTGGTTTAGCATCTACACATACTAAAACAAAATACTTATTTTGGAATACTGAGTTTAGCTGCTAGAAAAAATCAATTACAATGAAATGGCTTCAGCAAGATGCCTGTGAAAATGTATATTTCCCCGAAAGGCTGTTCCTTTGATTAACCCCTTAGAGACTGTTTGGCGCATTTTAGGCACTTTTCATTCTTCTTTTTTTTTTTTTATAATTTTGGCTGTGTTCATGCATATGGCATATATTTTGGCAAGACTGTGTATTTTTGTTCAATCTTAAAAATAAATTCATACAAGCTAAGAGCAAAGTGCAGCATGAGCACTTCCAACAACAGAAAAGCATCTTTCAAAGTCCAACCTTCAGACCGTCACTGAGCACAACATTCAACATGTTTTATTGCAGAATTACTAAATACGGACAGAACTATTTTTTTCAGCCTTTGGGACAAACTTCAAAGACAACTAAAGACTGTGGTGCATCAAACGTGTCGGGTCAGACATTTGGTTATTAAACACAAACGGCGGTGTGAGCCGCCGTCTCCTGTAATCCCACATAAAGCCGTCGATCACACGCAGCTCAGCTCACGTTGGCGTGACTTTGCGTCGACCTCCTGAGGATCAACTGAGCTGCTTTACAGAATTAAATTCAGCGAGATGGAAAATTTCACGAAAAGACAAACATAATAAATCCACTGTATCTGATGCCAAAATCCTCTTTACTGTCAAACAAGCATGAGCACCAACCTTTAAAAACACTGAGGAGAGAGCAGGCAGGTCATCAGGGGTTATGGTTCATTAAAAAAATAATGCAAATTCATGCATTTGTAAATAAATCTGGTGTCATCATGACGTGTATTTTAAAACTCCAGCGTGCAGGATTTAGGGGATAGAAACTATCAGTGTGTTTTTTAGTGTTTAATCAGCTGAAAATATGAAAGGTCGTGTTTTCGTTACCTTAGAATGAGCCGTTTATATCTACACAGGTAGCAGGTCCTCGTTGACTGACATCGCCGTGTTGCACCGCCGTGTTTCTACAGTAGCCCAGAGCGGACAAACCAAACACTGCTGACAGATCGGGGCATTCACGGTTTCGGTTTGGTCATTGTCGTTAGAAGTGCCTTCAGGGACCGAAACCCCGTGTTAGACGGGCCACAAATTATTAAAGACCAGATGATCAATAAGCTCCGACGTTAACGGTCCTGTTACTGGTATTAAAGCTCTAAGAAAATATTTCTTGTTTATTTAGGTTACAATACGTTGTCTTTTTCAGTTTTAATTTCACTAACTCCGTTTCTAATCTGCAACAGGATCAACACATTTATTAATCGAAACTGACATTCAGAACCTCTAACAGACGTGATTACGTCGATTACGCTCCAAAGTCTGGTTAAACGTCTCACGAATTGATGCCGATGTTGCTCGTTCAAGTGCAACAACTCTTTTGCATGTAGGACCGATTTCCCAGAACACCACTCAGCAGAAACTTATGAAGATTGCAATTGTCTTTTGTCCATATTTCGAAAATATTGCTTGATTTCTGCACAAATCCGTGCTGGAAACCCGCCTCTTGTTCGACTGTGGACACCTGCAGTGCCTCATGTTTTAACCGAAGGTGCAGTCAGCGGTTTCACTCACCGACTTGTCCTTGCAAATCTTCTTGAAAACAACATTTTTTGGACTCATGTTGGTGCAGATCGAGGGCAGCGAGTCAGCGGTGCCTGAAAGACAGAGAGAGACACACGGGCATCGTATGAGTGATCTCTTACTTTGGTGTGTGGAATAAAAAAAATAAATACATAAAATAAAATCAAAATATCAAATCATGATCAGAATGTGTATTAACCCTTTGAAACCTGGATCCACATCAGCACTTAAACCTCTGAAACTGCAGCACTTTGATTTGATTTTGATCAAATACTTGGTAAACAGAGAATAAGCAACTCTGGCAAAAATATCCTGATAACTGCAAGAAATTAGGGAAAAAGGTGACAAGGAAATGACCTGAAAATTACAATTTTTAAAAAAATAAAAAGTAAAAAAAAAAAAAAAAGAAAGATTTTTTTTTTAATTAAGTTGACTACTATTACCAATTTCTGTGTTTACTGCTAATATTCTTTAGTTGTATTTACTCTTTTTGGTTTGGGTTGTTGTTGAGATTTTTATTTTGTAATTGTTTCTCTCTTGTTTAATTCTAATTTAAATTTTGTCTGGCCTCAGTTTGGTATAACTGTTTGGTTTTTATAGATATGCTGCCTCTGCAAGAAGCCCTTGTTGCTTCTGGTTTTCCATTTTTTGTCAAAGCACTTTGTGAAATATATGCAGTTTTTATTAATATTATTATTATTATTTATTCTCTGCTATATGATCTTTTAAAAATCGGACTCTTTTTTGTTTTTGTTTTTATTTGCTTGTTTTTGGAGAAGGGGATGTTTTGGTTTGTTTTTTTCTGTTAAATTTCAGTTTATCACTTTTTTTATTGCAATTTCTGACTTTGTATTATTCGCATTTTTTCAATTCTATTTAATTAAAAGCAACAACAACAAAACAAAAAAATTACGTTAACGGTTTCGTGAATAAGCACTCCGTACGTTGCGTGACTTTGTCGCGTAAAGGTAAACTGACCAAATAAAAACGTTATTTGATTGAGGTTTTTTTCACCGAGAGTTTTTTTGTTTGCAGTTTGGCCCAAAATGACAAAACAAGTATGTAGTTATTATATTTCCACCCTCTTTATCGCTACACTTTTAACGTTATATTACGTAAATTAGCTTAAATCTGAGTTCTGCGTAATGTTCGTATTTAAACGTTGGTTTCGGATCTGATTAAAATTTATCATCCCTGGCGAAAAAGAAACACCCGAAAGATCATTAAAACACAGTTTAAAGTCTAACCCACGTTCGGATAGCTGCGTATTAAAAAATATATATGATTTTGTTGTGTTTTCGTTGCTTAATTGACGCTGACTTTGTAACACGTTAGCTAACGTGGAGGGACGTTAGCTAGTTTAACGTACGTGCCGAATCACAGACGGCGAGCTAACAAACACTCGACACTAGTCTGATTTTAACGTCACGCCTAATAATATTTTTATTTTTCCAGCCACATACCTGTGAACCAGGACCTCCGACACAGTCATCACCGAGCACCAACGCCGACATCTTTACCCAGAAACAGCGTCCCGGAACACCGCGTGACAGAGACGGAGTTGGTCGCTGGAACTACTTTTTTTTTTTTTTTTTTTTTTTTTTTTTAACCAAAGAAAATAGTCCCGTGAAAACGACTAGAGGCGTGTTTAATGGATTATGTAAACTGATTCTGGAAATTAGTTGCTGCCATTTAATTTTTGTGTAATATTTCATTTCTGTGAGCGCCGTTAACCGCTCTCCAGTCTGACGTTAACGGAGGCGGAGGCAGAAATCTCATTAGAGATACGGTTTCACCTGCGTATCAGTGGGCACGGTCAGCGGCGGAAACACAAACTGCACCTTTTAAAGGAGCAGCGTGTTTATTTATTTATTTATTTGTTTGTTTATTTATTTATTCGTTATTTGTCAATTCACACAGGCAATTAGAAGGACCAGTGGGCCATAGGATTGAATATTTTTTTTGTTTATTTAGTTAGCTAGTTAGGACTTTTATTTATTTATTTATTTGTTTAGTGAGTTAGTTAGTTAGTTAGATTCTTTGTTTGTTGTTAGGTCTTTTATAAATTGATTGATTGATTTAGTTAGTTATTTAGAATATAATTTATTTAGTTAGTTAGTTAGGACTTTTATTTATTTTTATTTCTTTGGTTAGTTAGTTAGTTAGTTAGTTAGGAGAACTTTAGTTGAGACTGAATCTCACTTTCTAATAATTCCTGGGTTTATCCATTTTCCAAATATTTAGAAACAGCCTTATATACGTTGGGAGAAAAGTCAGTGTGCAGTTTTAGCTGTAAATATGTGGAATATTATTATAAACGAGGAGAAACAAGCTCTGCACTAAATGTTTCTATGTAACTTAAACAGTATAATATGTGTCTAACATATTTCTGCAATGTATTTATTTATTTAATAATCAGTTATTTTGATTTGGAAAAAATGTGACAAACATTCATGACAATAAAGCTGATTTGATTTTGAATTTAGTTAGTTAGTTAGGCCTATTTATTTATCTTTTTATCCACTTATTTATGATGAAATGTGCGATTTGCAGTTGGCACACATGCCATTAAGGGGTATCAAGCAAGGAAGTTTGAAACAGAGTCACAAAGTAAAAAAAATGGCTTTTGCTGCATGCAACTGTAAACTATAAATATTATTTGGCAGCACTGTATGTTTATCTTTTTGTTTTTCTGTACTTATAGTAAAAGAAATCATGCATGTCATGCATTTTCTAATCAAGTAAGTTTGATTTTATTTATATCAGAGCCACAGATTTACCTCAAAGGGCTTCACAATATGAATAACAAACAGCATCACCTGCCCCGGGACACTCCATTCAGACAAAAACAATTATTTCTTAAACCATTAACGCTTGTTTTTTAGTCCTAGAGATTATATTTTCTTTAAACAAAGATGAAATCAAATCCAAACACAAACTGAGCTTTTCCACAGATATTTACAGGATATTTAAGATGTTAGTGCTTCTGTTAGATTTTTAAGACTAAAAAAAAAGCAAAGAAAATTAGATTTTTAAAATTCAGAGAGACTCACCTGTGTTGCAGCAGTGCAGGTGTGTTGTGGGATCAGAGGGGAGACCGGGGTCCGTCTGAGCGGCTCTATAAGTAAACACCTGCTGTCCGTCACAGACTCCTTCAGCCAATCAGGTGAACCGGCTGTGAACTTTGACCAACCCTCAGCGCCCTCCTCCTCCACGAACCACAACATCCAGACAGACAGGCATCCAGACAGACAGACAGACAGACAGACAGACAGACAGACAGACAGACAGACAGACTTCCTGTGAATGAGCCTCCTGAGAGGATTGCTGCTGGTTCCCCCTCCGTCAGCACAACAGGGTCAGATTAAAGCCTGAGAGAGAGCGACATGGAGCTCACCACTAAAACAATATATAAAAACTATACACACGCATGAAATATTCTGCATAAAAAGAAAACCCTTTAATGTCCACACGAAGAAAACAAGTCATGGTATTTTGTTGTATTTTATTTTATTTCATGTATATTTTATTTTTATTTGTACAACACCTGTCATACATATGGGAATAACATTTTTTTTAAAGAAAAAAAACCCATTGGTGTGTATTTCTATCGCAATGAAATGAAAAGAATATATAAATAATAACAATAATAATAATAATAATAATTATTATTATTATTATTATCGTTATTATTATTATTGTTATTGTTCAACAGGTTGAATGTGTTTTATTTTTATTTCTATTATTTCAATCATCACAAAAAAAAATATTTACTTATTTTCCGAAATGAACATAATAAAGTAAAATACACTTTAAGTAGGAGGACCTGGAGAACTTGTTCTTAGTTTCTTTTTTTGTCTGGTTTCATTTAAAATCTTTACTTGACTTTTTTATGTATGTTGTTTTTTTTTTTTGTTTTTTTTTTAGATATGGCAGAAAAACAACATTTTTTTCAGACCTCTGATATCGTCAGACCATGAGTTGGCGACCTGCGGGTCGAGCGGCAGGTTTGATCTGGTCTACAGTTTTTTATGTGTGAGGAGGTCTATAGATAGACTGAAGCTGTGGAGCTTTAATCCACAGTTCTGCCTGTCAGCAGCTGAACAGACAGGTGGATTACTGCACTGCAGTGCATTAATCATCGTTATTACACAGGAGATTACACACACACACACACACACACACACACACACACGACGTAACATACAAACACGTGTGCACTCCTAACCTGGTGATGCACTTCACTTTGAGCCCCTTTTATTCAACATTCATTCCAAATATGGAAAAAATATTGCTAACACACCAATTTTAAAATGTTAAATACTACTGTTCAAAATGACCACAATCACATCAAGTATATCACAAAATCTGTATTTGCAGCAGCGGGGGATAACTAAGTAAATTTACATAAGCACTATATTTAAATACAAATTAGAGGTATGTGTGCATTACATGAGTAATGCCTTTTCCTGCCACTTGATACTTTTACATCAAACCATTTAAGAGGGAAACATTGAACTTTTACTTTATATATTTATCTGATTAATTAATATTTTTGCATAAAACACAAGAGGAGTTTTTTAAATGTGATGTTTTGCTATTAAATTACACAGTTGTTTTAATGTGCAGCAGAAATGATCAGTTGAATAATAAACTATGGGCAGAAAATTAATGTGATTTTTTTCAAACTATTAGAATACATTTTTAAAGATTATTTAGATTATTAGGTATTAAATTAATAATTTATGTATAGTTTTTTCCATTGGGTTATTTTACTTTTAATACTTTGAGTACACGTTTCTGGTTGTACTCTCTTTTACTTAATTATCATTTTCAATGTAAGATTTTTTACCTGTAACACAGTATTTTAATTTTACTTAAGTACCTTTAAAAAAAAAAACCCCAGGACCTCACTGATATGTAAAACAAACTTTTTTATTCCGATAAAACAATTTCCAGACAGAATTACACAATCAACAACAATCATCTATTAATCTTTACGTATTCTCTAGATTTAGATTTTAAAAATCACGTCAGAAACTCTTAAAAAAATAAGCAAATATCTCACAGAGGACAGAAAAAGAAAACACAAGTCCATATTTTGTTAGACATTGCTCAGTAAATACGGTGTGTTTGGAGTGCATGTGACAGTGTGTGTAAATTCCTGTCATCACCGCATTGTGGGGACTGTCTTCCCATCTGGGGACAAACAGGACGCCTACAAAAACCAAATTTTTAGGGTTAAAAAGGTATATTATTTAACATAAGGTTAAAGTTAGAGTCATCACTAAATGAACAATGTCCTTAAATGTGTTCAGATGTGTGTGTGTGTGTGTGTGTGTGTGTGTGTGTGTGTGTGTTTAGACGTAGGCTCTGGCTGAGTCTGGATCGGACTTGGCTGTAGCTGTGTAGACTTTAGGCTTGTTTCCATAGTAACCGCTGTAAAACAAGAGAGACAAAGTCAGACTCAAACTGTGCGAGTCCTTTTTTCAAAGCAGACATTTGGACGTGTCACAAACTTTGGAAAAAACAATTAATTTACAAAAAAACAACAAAATAAAAACAAAACTAGTGTAGATCATCCAGAAAACCATACCTAAAATGATCTATTTTAATATACCAGGAGTTCATTTTTTAAAATTTGTCACATAATTGTAGTTATTGTTAAGCATTTTTCAGGTTTTGTTTTTAGTTTTTTATTTTCCTTTTTAAAAACAATTTTTCCTCTACATTTCTTTTGATTTTTATTCATTTATTTATTTATTCTTGCAAATTTTGTTCTTTAAAAGGTTGCTCAGGTTTCAAAGGATTTATGATTTCTTCATTAGAGTCAAATAAAAAGTATGCATATTGCTCATATAAAATCTCCTCTTCGATTAAGAATCAATCAAAACTGATAGTGTCTGCTAAAAAAAGTAATGTAGCCAACTTCAACATAATATATATATATATATTTCAATTTAATAGCCTCTGAAAACATTTGAGCTGCACTTTTTCTGCACTTTCAATCTTGTTGCTGATAAAAGAAGACGATGAAACGCGGTGAGGTTTGAAGCACATACCCCTGCTTGCGTTCAGGTGACGCTCTCTTGCAGGCAGAGCAGAGAAAACCTCCACCCAACATGGACAGACTGGATGCACCCCATCCCAAATAAAGACCGGCACCGAGCTCAAACCTGCAAACACAAAGGACAGAATAAAAACACCTGCAAACACACAACACATTGTCATCCTATCTCGTCACATGTTGCCGAGGACTTCTACATGTTTAGCTCTTGGTATCCTTCTGTTGTTGACGTGCATGATGCCGCTACCGTGATGTCAACACAAGCACATGGTAAGGTGAAGAAAAAGGGTATAAAACATTTTTTAAAATAACATTTCACTTTACTTTACAGCACTTAAAATCTGGCTGAGACTCGTTATGTTTGTGGAATTTTTTTTTTTTTTTAGAGGATTGAGAATGAGAATTGGTTTAATATCGTTCAAAAACGTGCACAAAAAAATGCTAGAGAATGCAAAAAAAGTAGAAGATAATAATTATTATAATTTCAGATTTAACTTAGTAACTGAACTTTTAAAGAGTGTGTGTTTGGATCAGCTTACCTCACGCCACCGAATAAAGGGTTGTGAAACTCCTGCACGACTTGGAAGGCGTACCAGGAAATTGCTATCATGCAGCACAGACCTGCAACACACAAACCACACAAACATTCATAAAAAATTTAAAAAGCCTGTCGGTTTTGGACAACAAAGGGGCTGCTATCTGTACACATACAGCACTGTAAATTCACCTTGTGGCTAAAATAAGAATTGTATATATGACAATATGTTATATTTTATTGTCACTTCATAGTTTTGAGTTTTACTGTATCACATGTACCCAGTGAAGGTAAACCTCAGTCTGGGCGACTCACCAGCGAGGATGCTCAGGATCCCCCCGGTAATGGCCACCTTGGCCTTGGATTGGTCGGTGGCCGAGCCGATCTTGATGCACTTCAGTCCGAGCAGAGACACGATCATGGAGCCGAGGCCAAGCAGCAGAGAGATGATCATGAGAGCGCGACACGCCTGGATGTGAGCTGCAGAGAGGGAACGACAAAGTTTGGACAATTTCACCAAAACATCAGTGAGTCATCAACATAGACGAGCATCTGCACTGAATCGGTCAGAACTAGCAGGAACCACAAAGGTGGTTATCAGCTTTCTTTGTTAACTCTTTCTGCTTCATACTCTGAGTGCGTTCACAGACAAAGTCAAATGACGAGTTCAGCGCCTCATTTGCCTGCCACCTACTTCAACCTTTGAAGAACACTAAAATGTATTTCAGCACAAACTGACGCCGTTGCTACAATTAAGGCAACAGCTTACAGAAGATTATGTTTAGTGAATGCACAAGTTAATATGGACGATCTCTTTAGGCTGTTATATCACTGCATTATTTCCGACTAACAGCTGCTCATTCTGCAGCTCCGAAACTTTGCAGTGGATTTAAACATTATTGTCAAGAACTATGTTTAAGTTTGACACGGTCTTGTAATGAAGATACATAAATCACTTTAATTTTTGTCAAAAAATACAAAATAAAATGAATTTTACAAAATTTTATCTGTGATAAAAACCGACCATTAGCCAAATCATAACAACAGTGTAAAAACAGACAAATTAGAACTAAGCATATACACATGTGGTAACAGTACAGTTTGATCTGACAAAATTATTTTGCAAACATATGAATAAGGTAAATAATATTCTTGCTCTCAATTTAATTTTTTGCATCACTGATTAATTGTAGGCTCCTGTGAAAAAAAACAACTATGCATATAGCAATACTTTAAATGCATGGCACTGTTAGGTGGCATTTATGTCACATTATGGCTCAACATGTTGTATTAAGTGTATTTATATCATTTCAGCTGATATGCTGACACTGATTATCGAGTGACGCTCCTCAGAGAAGATGTGAAAGACGCTTTTCAGTTCTAAGTTGCTCCCGACCAGGTTAAGTCTGCAGTGAAAGTTGCCATGGCGATCCAAAATAAAAAGAGAACCAGCTATGTAGTACAGAAAATCGCTTTAGACTCCACAGACTAAGGCACTTATTTAACTTCATAGTCGCCCTCCAGTTGACCAAATTCAGTGACTGAGGTCACCTCTTTAAACTGTGATCTTGTTTCATCTCATCCGTCTCATTGCTCATATTTATGCCCTATAAAGCAGCATGGGTGATTTGTATCTCTAAAGTCGCCTTGTAAGAACATATCAGCACCACAACAATACAGATTTAAGGAGAAATTGATTCAAAATACTTATATGGAAGAAAGGAAAACAAGGAACTGGAAGTAATATTTTGTGTGTGTGTGTGTGTGTGTGTGTGTGTGTGTGTGTGTTTACAGTCCCCAGCTGCACTGCTGTGGTAATTTATGGACCAGATGACCTCTAATGATCATAAAAACCTGCCGCTCCTCTTTATGAGCCTCACACAGTTTCAGGACAGAAAGCTGGTGACAAAATCAATCATTTGGTAACATGATCTCAATCACAGGTTATATTTGTTATGTCTGTCTTTGTTGTGCACCAAATCAAACGTTTTTATTTCTGAGCCCTCTTGACCTATCTTGACACATTTCTAATTTTTCATTAACCCCTTAAAACGTGGATTGAAATTATTTTTTAAGTACAATTTGGAGGCACTTGTACTTCACTTGAGTATATTTTTCTCTTGATACTTTTTACTTCTTATTAAGGACATTTCGGAGGGAAAAATTTTTACTTCAGTCAATCTGCCATTTTTCTGACTGAGCAAATCTTTAAAATGAAATCCTAAAGTCAAACGAATGAGCAAATATTCAACAGAATAAAGCCAAAGTAAAGTGAGAATAAAGCCGCGCTGTCGGCCTCTCTCTGCTGGACGGCGGCAGGTGATTCCCTCCATTTTATTGTCGGTGGCGTAGGCTCAAAATGGCGCCCAAAAGATGATTTTATATGACAAGTCATGAGAGGAAAAATGTTTTTTTCAGTGCACTTATTGCACATTTTTTACTGTAAAAAATCAATTTGAGAAAAAAAAGTTGTGTTTTCTGTGCCACGGTCTAACCAGTAACTGTGATTTAATTTTTATTTAATTTTATTATTATTATAATTTAATTTAATTTTATTTTTTTTAACAATGTTTAAAAATAATGACAACAAATCTACCTTGTACCTTGTACCTAGAAAAAAAACGTAATCCTAAAGATCTTAATGTGTTTAAGGCGGGAAACTTCTGGCTGTAAATCTGCCAACCTTTGGACGAGTATTTCTGAAATGGTGCCACATGGAGTGCTGTCCTACTTACAACAAAACACAAGAATCAATCAAAAATACAAAAATCTATGACAGGTAGAGCCTGATCGAACCAGCGAGCTTCTTAAGTTTAGAGTTGATAACTTTATAAAACTTTTTCCGCTCTAAGAACCTGAACTATAGTTAAGGGGTTTCCTTTAGCAGCTTCATGGCCTCATTACGAGGAAGTTGACCTCAATGACTGTTTTTTTAAAGAACTAAATTTTAGCAAAGTATTTTTTCTAGATCTACAGTTCGAAGAGTAGTTTTTTAACAAGTGATAGACGTTTCAAACTTCAGCAAGAAGTCATGCCCCAATGGTCAATTATCCCTTTTTTCACACTTCTCAGAGGTCCTCACAAAGTCAGAAAATGTCTGTTAGAGTTTCATAAAAAGCCTTAAGTATCTTTGCTAGTTGGAAATTGGAAGAAAAAGACAAGAGCTCTTTGACGTCTACAGGGCACCTCTTACCAGGGAGGGCGAGCAGCGATTCAAAGTCTCGGCACTCGGCGATGCCGGCACTGTTCTCGGCGCAGGAGTGCCACAAGTTCTCAAACTGCCTCTGGGAGATGATGACGCTGCCGGACACGGACGAAATCTTCCAGTAGTCGTTTGCCAGCGACGCGCCGGTCATCAGCCAGCTGATGATGCACATGATGAACCCGGTCGCTTCCACAGCCGTCGACATGGTGGCAACGTTTCAGAAGAAGAAGAATCCAACGAGTCCTTTAAAATGGCAGCTGCACAAGGCCTGGTGTTCCTCGGTAAAGCCTCAGTGGGTGAAGTCAGGTTGTTGGCGGATGTGGTCTCTGTCCTGCAGGTGTTAATTTGACGTATGTGGCTCTAACAGCAGTACTTTACCCTCTGCCAGGGGCCATAAAGTGCTGGGAGCCGCTCCCTGTAGTTCCCCCACCGCCTCCCACTCAGTATTGATCATGACGTTGACAGTAACTCTTCAGCCACACCTCGTATCACCTAGAAAACTATCTACAGGGGTTTGTCTTACAGTGGGCGGGTTTCCATTACAGATTTGCACAAAATTTAGGCAATATTTTCGAAATGTCAATAAAACACAATGTGGAGATGACTGCATTTCCACTGAGTGATGTTCTGCGACTACGATTTTCTCATGATAACATTCAAAGAAGCATGGCGATGGATGTTCAAAACATTAGCAGCTTTATTGCTATTGCAGGCACCTCACTGGCTGTCATTATTTCCAATTATACAACAGTTAGTTCCAACCAAGCAATTTGATTGGTCCAGAGGCAGTCCGTGGTGACTGGATGACATACTTTTGTTGTCAGCATCGCACTGGTTCCCTTATAGGATTTTTGAATGGGATTTCGTTAAAAATAAGCTCTGTGACGAACAATTTATGACACTTACACGTTTTGTTCAGCATGATAATCTTCACAGATGAACACCACTTTTGTGTGTTTTGAAGCGTAAATGAAATCACCGCCACCATTGTTAGGCTATAAACCAACTACATCATGGTTGCATAACTTGAACGTCATCACCTCCGCATCGTTCAACTTCTGATTTGATTTCGCGCACATGATCGAAATATATTATTAACAGATAAATTTACAAGTTCGGGCGCAACTCTGTAAAACTGTAAAGGGGGACAAGTGGGGTGAATGAGTGTCTGTGTCTGGTGCGATGACCTCTAACATCCCCGACAAAGATTGTAGTCCGATTTAACCACTAGTTAGCAACCGCCTTTTTTAAGACAAGTAAAACCTTAAAAGTTAAAAAAAAAATTGGGTTTATACGGACGTATTTTATGTTGCAGAACAAAACATCTACATATCTTTATCCTGTATTAACTATAGACCTTATTTAAGGAATTTAACGAAAAACCTAAAACCCAGAGACTTTTAATGGGAAAATGCTAACGGACTTATGCGTTTTAGGACTCAGTACTTCACCACTCTATACAGTACAATAGCACTAATGCCATGTTCAAACTGGACGAGTATTTACACACAAAGTCAATACAAAGACATGAATAGACGTGAATTCACTCTGTGCAGCATGATGGACCTGTTAGACACGAAGCTATCAATGTTGGAAAATCTTAGATTTGCTTCACTCATCAGCCAATAAAACAATGGTTATCTGTTGGCTGGCTGGTAGATTTTGGACTCTACCAGCCAAAGTGGCAGGTGGAAAAAAACGTTAATTTCCAACCCTCGAGGCGATGAACGCCTGTTTTGCATCTTTGCGTCTTTTGCGTATTTTTTCACCTTGAGCAAGAATTTTGCGACGCTGTTTTGGGATAGAGATTCTCCTGATGTTAATGAGGTCCACAGATGAAGGACAAACTATGTCTCTGTCTGTGGCAGAGACAGAGCAGATAAGGACCTGAGGGCTCACAGATCTGCGAGCAAAGCTGTACAGTAACGAGGTAAGCTCTGAAAATACACCTGTGTCTGTGTAAGCTAGTTTTTGTTGAGTTGCTTCTTAGCAAAACTCTGAGTAATTTAAATTGGTCTTTTATTGTGGAAAATAAAAAAGGAGGGCGTGTAATGTGCTGTGAAGAGTGTGTCTTGGTTCACTCTGCTTCAGAGCAGGCAGCCTGCGTGTTTACATGCAGCTTTCTGTTGTGTTTCACGGCAAACCACGTTAGCCGTTAGCTGCTTCTCCTAGCTAGTGCAAGTACAACCACAGCTGGTGAGGGTGAGTTGGTCCTTCACTGAGCCCCCCTCCTCTGTTACTGTTGCTGCGCCTGTCGAGCTTTCACTCCTACCATGAGAGATATTTCACAGGAAATAATATCAAATTTCTGGAAAAAACTGCTCAGAAATATCAGAGAGAAGTCGACAGAAAGGTCTACAATACGCATGTGGGATGTTGGCGGAGTACTGACCCTTCACGAAGTCCCTCCAATCTTCCGTTAGCAACCGTTACTATGCGCGGGAGGCCTGTCAAGCTTTCTGCAGACGGCAATATGCCGAAGCGCTGTGCTAACGGGACCTGCAAATCTGACCACTGATACACAAAAAGTTTAGGGGGGGTGTTGAATTTTTCGCCTTCCAAAAGCCGAAGACCCAAGAGGAAAGATGTCAGGTATGGATAACTCAGTGTGGAAGACCGCATGAGAAACTGAATCCATCAAATAAAAACTGAATTTTCAGATGTTTGTTTGCTAACGTTATCTAGCTTAGCATTCAAAGCTAGCATTAGCTAAGCACACAAAGGTAGCGCCAGCTAGCTTTAGTTATCATCTTACCTTGAAATAAACAAAAGTGTTTTTATTTTCCTTTGATGGATTCAGCTGCTCGTGTGGTCGTCCACACATGAATATATGCCTTCTTTTGTGTGCGTGTTTTTTCTGTTTTTTTGCTTTTGCGTTTTGTTGCGCCTACTTTCCTTTGATTTTTAAAGGCTGTTTTTTTTACTTTTACTTTCCCTTCTTCAAATAATTATTTTCAAATGCAAAAAATGACAAATGACAACAGAAATATTCTCTTCTTTTGAAACTAAAATAAGCAGCAGCAGTTATTGCCATGAAACTGATATAATATTTATTGTAAAGCAGTTTCACACTCAGCAGCTCAAACATCAGTTTTAGCAGGTTTTGTTGTTTTGTTCGTTCTGTTTGTAATCTGTCAACGGGAACTAAAAGCACAGCAGAGGCTTTCCTCTGTTCGCACGCCGACGTTCACCTTTAACACGTTTCCTCCAGTGAAGCAGCGAAATGTTTATGATCACTGAGGAAAGGAGAAGTCGCTTTCTGCAGCAGGAAGTAAAGAGACGATAAACATTTTCATGTCCAAATAAGGAATCCGGGTCCCGTCCTACTGAGTCAAATGAATGAGGTGTGAACTGATGCAATGACATAACTTCTTCATTAGTGTAACCTTTAAAAACCCGGAGCAACATCACTTTTCTTGTGCTTTTACAAGTTTTTAAGCCTTTGAAAATGAAGCACATCTGTGTGATTTGTTTCAAAAACAGGGGGAAAAAAGTTTAAAAGCAAGTTGGTGAGAAATGTTTGACGCTTTGTTAAAAAAAAAAAAAAAAGTGAAGTGAGGGGAAAATGATATTTACATATTTAAAATTATGTTACAAAAGTATAATTTCTGAGCACTTTTTTTTTTTTTTTTTGTTTTTTTTTTTTTTTTATTTTTTGTTTGTATGTGTTTGTTTGTTTGTTTTTTTAAACTGATTTTAATGTTTTGTTGTTTGTTTGTTTTTGTTTTTTACCTTTTCATATCTTTGGGGGTAATTTCTTCTCATTGCCATCTTACCATGTTTTTGAAAGACACATGGTAAGATGAAACTAAATGTCTTGATATGTTGAGTTTCAGTAAATAACTGAAAAAAGGGACGAACACACTGATGATGTTTGTGGGTCGGCATTATGACTGATGGTTTCAGGCTAAAACAAATGTAAAATAAAAAGATGGTTTGCAGGCTGTGTGAGCTGCTCTCTGTTTTATTGCTTTATGGACGAGGACAGTTAATGTTTGACCATCATGAGAGTCCAAAGTCTTCACTCTCTGTCTGTCCTCTCTCGGCTGAAGGAGTCCAACAGAGACACAGAAACATTTTTGTTTTCAGACTGGACACTATATTCTGCTTCTGAAGGGAAAAAGGACGTCTCCACAAAACCAAATCCAATTTCATTAACAATTTACATATCAAATTTATCTAACACATGTTGAGGAAAATCATTTGCATTTGAAGGAAAAATCATATATTTGTTTAGTATTTGTTGCCAGATTGTAAGCAGCTAACTAACAATAACTCCAGCAGGTAGCCAACAACCTGGTGTTATAGGCTACATCCAAATAACTTCCATAAAAATGAGCTGCTTGTCTATGCCTGCATGACTGAGCCAAACTGGGCTAGTAAAAGGTACTTTTTGAAAATGACCTAAAATAATTAAAAAGAATAATAATTTTAAAAAGAATAAATAAATAATTAATAATAATAAAGTAAGAAAAACAAAAATTAAAAATTGCTAAAAGTGCTAAAACTTAATTTATAATAATAATAATATTTTTATTTTTTTACTTTTACTAATTTTATGTAATTCTCCTGTTCCTTTTTACCAGTTTCTGGTCATTTTCGGGTCAGTTCTTGTTGATGGTTTTAACCAGAACAGTTTCCATTGTGCATTGCACTTGTGTGACTGTCTATGTGACTAATGAACTCGAAACTTCATTTTCTGTGTTGTCCTCTTGTTCCCATGGGACAAGCGTCCTCATTGTCTGCATTAATTAATCCGATCAATCCAGTCTGCGACTTTCGCAATGCTGTCACATGTGATATCTGGCAGCAGTTTGGCAGCATGCATGTCACTTTGTGGTGTTACCGCCACTAAATTCTGACTTTACCCTGGAAAGAGGTGCCGTCCGAGGAGACCAGGATCAGGACTGAAATCAAAAGGAGGAAAGAATTTGCCATTTTCTGGCTTGTGCACAACAAAAACATGTTTCTGTGTCAATGAATCAAAGAGAAACACCCGCAGAGCTGTGGTGAAGAACGAGCCGCTCATGGCAGCAGCTGTGCTCCACAGAGCTCATCAGGTGCTCTGAGTTTAACCTGTAAATTAGAGCTGACAGCCGATGGCCCGAGGCAGCCCACAACGAGTCAGACCGGCTCTGCAGCCCTGAATCCAGCCTCAGCATCCAGACACACCAGTTTTTTCTCTGCAGATCTTCAGCAGTTCACATGGCTTCTGCTTCTTAAACGTTAAACTGCTTTTTGTTGAGTTGAGACGAATCTGAAAGCTCAGATTCTGCATCATGTGGATCTTAAACTGAGAGATAACTTGGGATCTTATTGTCCTCCTCACAGTGGATTTAAGGATTTAATCACCTCTGGGATGAGCTGGATCTTGGAGTATCCTGGTTTTTCTTTTTCTGGACAGGGATCTGGATTACATGTTGTATTCTGCAGCAGTTCACATGCAGGCCGCTGGCTGGATTTGGGCGTGATGGACCTGACGTGACCAGATTCTTTCCCTCCTTTTGGTCGTGGAGACGAACTGTCCGGTCATGAGACGAGCTGTGAGGCTGCTGGTGGTGATGATGATGATGATGATGGTCCTGCTGGACTTCACAGGCTGTGAGTTCATTTCCACACAGATTTAACACTTTCAGAAACGACTCAGATCAGGTTCAGAGGTCAGTTTACTGTCAAATAACCAAAAAGTAAAAAACAGCAAAATCAATGAGCGAACACATTGACCTGCATACACCTGCAGAAACATTAACCATTTAAAGCCTAAGGACAATGCTTTAATTTCTTCAGAAAACACAATGGGAAGGCAACAAGCTACTTAACAAGATATTACCCAAAAAAAAAGCAAAAAAAAAAAGGAAAAATTGTTTAAAATTAGCCAAAAAACAATAACAAGAAAACAAGACAGTTACCAAGTAACAAGTTTTTTTAAAGGGGTGCTCAAAGGTAAGAAAAAAAAAATTTAAGTCCACCTCTCAGCTCCGCTTAAACTCACTAATGAACTTTTCTTTGTGGTTTGTGTCAGTGAAATGTGTCTGTGCTGCTGATTCATGTTGCCGTGTGACAGTGATGACATTGACTCGTCTGAGCAGCACCAGAGGAAAATTTTGCTGCTTGCAATTCTCTTTTCTTTGGGCGCCCATTACCTTAATCTGTCTTATCCAAATAAAGGAAAACGTAAAAAAACAACAACCCAAAAATCATTTAAAAAGGCAGGTTTCTATAACTGCAAATATAAAATACGCCTCCGTTTCCAAAACATTTCCCAAACATTATCGGAACAATCAGGACCATTGGCTTGTGTTTGCGGCTGAGGAAGTTTGGCGTGTGCAAAGTTTGGTTTATACAGAGGAAATTGGATTTTCTTATAATAATAATAATAATAATAATATTGAGGAAAACAAAAGTGAGCTCAGTTATGTAAAGGAGAAAAAGGAAGAACAAAGAAGAGATCTTATTTTGAAGTTTCTTTTGCTTTTGGTGACCTCCAATCCACATTTATTTATAAAATACATTTAAAAAACAGAGATGATTAAGTGCTGCACATCAATAAATAATATTAAAACTAATAGTAATAAAAAATAATAAATATTTTAAGAGAGGACAAAAGAAGAAGAGAAAAAAACTACTAAAATGAACCTGAACCTGAGACAAGAGTCCAAAGTTGACCTCCTTCTGTCGGCAGGTGTGTGGATGCTGCCGCCTCCCAGCACAGTTTTCATGGAGTCTGTCGACATGAGACACGTACTGAGGTGGCGCCCGCCGGAGGCTTCCTGCAGCGCTGCAGTCCTTTACTCTGTGCAGTTTCAGGGGTAAGAAACACACACACACACACACACACACACACACACACACACACACACACACACACACACACACACACACACACACACACACACTCCATCCTGCTGCTCACCAGAGCACCAAATGTGGATTAATACGCCAGTGAAAATAGTCCCTCACCAATGCAGTATTGCTTCCTGCTTGTTTGATATAAACTACAATGATCTGCTGTTTTAGGAAATTACCAATGAAACTGTATATTTGTGTTCATAAAGATCGTCAGTAGGAAACAATGTGCATTTATTTTAGAGTCACACAGAAAGTCAGATTAAGAGACTGATTAAAAAAATTAGATTAACAGCATACTTTAACTTCTGAATTATCAGTTAAACACACCACTCAGAAGAAGATTTTGACAATGGTAATTTTTTACCAAAAAAAAGTAAAATATAATAATAAAATATATTAATAACAAACGGAAAAAGAACAATATATTTTGCATAAAATATATTATCTATATAATATGATCTATTTATTATTATTTTTCCATGCGCTCGTCAATTTTGAGTTTTGTGCAATTTTTCTTTCATAACATGTATTCTCTCAGACACACAAAAATAATAATCATAACAATAATAAGTCATAACCTTTGAAGCAGAGGCGAACCAAAGCAAGTTTTGCTTTGTCAACTCTGTTTTTTAAACCTACATCAATAAAGTTATAACAATAATAACAATAATAACTGAATAGTTTTTGAAAAGCAGTTAAAAATATATATATATATACTAAAAAATATAAAACTGAGTTATGAGCACCAGTGTATGCAAAATTGGTGTGTGTGTGTGTGTGTGTGTGTGTGTGTGTGTGTGTGTGTGTGTGTGTGTGTGTCCTTTTTTTCAGTTTTTTTTCTTGTCACCTTTTAATAATTTCTCACAATTTCTTACCAGGTTGATGATCGCCCTTTTCCCCTCCATTTCTTTTTAGGAAATCAAACCAAGCTGCTCAGGTTTCAAAGGGTTAAATAGCTTCTGAAATGTTGATGTTGATGCAGGTTTCAAAGGGTTAATGTGAGAAACAGCATCCAGCAGCTGCTCCTACCTGATAATTAGCCACTGAGTAATTGAAGTAATTCGTCCACAAACAGGAATCAAAGACACACCTGCAGTACGACAACAATCAGCAGGTGTGTCTTTTCTCCGCTGACACACAAACACACACAGCTGCTCCGGTTTCTGCGTCTCGTCAGCCGTCGATCATTTTTTAATCATCTGTCAGGAACGATCCTGCGGCCGGTTTGAAGTCGTCAGTCCGCTTACTTGTTCATGAACCTGGCAGAGTTTCATGTTTTTTTAAAAGCTCGTATCTGTAACGTAACTTTTTCAGCTCTTAAAAATTCAAAATTCCTTTTAAATAATGTAAAAAAAAAAATGCTGGGACAACTTTATCTTTGTGAGTAATTATCTTAAAATAAATTTCTCTTTAGTATTTTTTTTTTCAGATAATGTGGAAAACTTCATTTGTGTGGGTTATCAACTTAAAAATATATGCTCATGATTTAATACTTCATAACCATATTTATGAATACACAAATATATCCATCAGAAAATGATTTTTTTATTCTACAATAAAAAGAATTTTAAAGCATTTACTGTTTTCATAAACATCAGCAGACATTTTTTTTACAGTTGATTTCTCATAAAATTATGTTATTGCCACTAATTAATAGTTAATTAATTTATTGATTAATAGAAAATAAAGAATAAATATTTACAATTATTTAAATTCCAATAAATTATCGTTACTTGTATATATTGTTATTATTATTTTTAATTACTTTTCTTTGGATATTGTCTGGTCATATTCTTGCAACTTTTTACTAATTTCTTGCAATTTTTCTGACCATTTTTAAAGGTTGCTCATTGCCTGCTTTGTATGTTTATGAAAGAAATCAAGTTATATTCAGGTTTCAAGGGGTTAAAGAAATTTTAACATTTAACTAACCACTTTAACACACCCCTTTAAATTTCATTTAAAGGGGTGTTCAGTCTTTAAAGTGGGACTGAATGAGGTAATTGTATATACAATACGTACTTATACTTCTGTATTTATATTTTCAATTATTTTCAGAAATTATTTTCAGAAATTTTTTGTACCTTTTTTTTGGGTCATTTCCTTTTTCTCATGTCCTTGAAAGAAATCAAGCCAAACAGCCCAAATTGCAAAGGGTTAAAAATGAAAATATTAGTGTGCATTTTTTCATCTCTGAGAGCTCTGAGAACTTAAAGTTGTGTTTGTGTGTGTGTGTGTGTGTGTGTTTGTGTGTGTGTGTGTGTGTTTGTGTGTGTGTGTGTGTGTGTGTGTGTGAAGAAAACCTGTCCTATTAGTGTGATAAATTAATCCTCAGCTGATTCATTGATTCCATTCCATTCTCTGATAAATGTCACCGAACAGGTCGACTCCTGCTGTCGTCACGGCGACACGCTGACTCATCTTAATTCTGCGTTCACGGCGCTGCGATAAACAGACTCAGTCAGAGGCGCGAGAGCGCGACGGAGGCGCAGCGGTGCACCTGAGCTTATGTCATTATTATTATCAAACTCACAGTTTCTGTTCAGAGACGCTGATGTGAGCAAAGGTTTCCAGTTAGTTAGCTACAGAAAACAACTAAAAAAGCACTCAAAATATAATGATAATTAAAAAAAAAAAAAATTAAATGATAAAATAATATAATTATTTTAAATAATACAAATAATAATATAATTATAAATAATATACATATTATTATTTAAATGTTAATAAAATATAATAATAATATAGTTATATAAATAATAATACATATTATGTAAATCAATCAATAAAAAATATAATTATACAAATAACAATAAAAATGTTGATATGAAAATTCAATAAAAATATAGTAATAATAAAAATAATAATAATAAAAATAAGGCAGAATATTTGGTGTGAAAGCTCTCCGTGTGTCTCTGCAGTGAGTTCGAGCTGACGGTGCTGAACGGCAGCTGGGTGGACGCTCCCGAGTGCCAGCTGACCCCTCACACTCACTGCGACCTGACCTTTGACCTGGGCTCCGACTCGGACTACAACCTGCGTGTCAGAGCGCAGTGCGGCTCCAAGCTGTCGTCCTGGACCGACCTCAGCCCGCCTTTCAACCGCAGAGAAAGTAAGACGCCGACAGGAGCCGAAACACAGCAGCTGATCACACTTTCTCACCTGATGTTAACCCTTTAATATGACACACAAAATGTGCTAAATCAGGCTTTAGAACAGTAATATATATTGATTATTTTTTTCATTAACTTAATTTTTTAACCCCCATCAGTCGTAATCATAAATATCAAATATTCATTAATTTTTTAGAATTTTAATCCCTTAAATGTCAGGTTTTTGTCATGATGCCACCATGTTTTTAGGTAATAAAAAATGCATTATTTTTAGTCTCCTCCGTGCTCAGTGTGTGAGTGTAGCTGCTGACAGTCTGGGATATGTCAGTGTGTGAGTGTAGCTGCTGACAGTCTGGGATATGTCAGTGTGTGAGTGTAGCTGCTGACAGTCTGGGATATGTCAGTGTGTGAGTGTAGCTGCTGACAGTCTGGGATATGTCAGTGTGTGAGTGTAGCTGCTAACAGTCTGGGATATGTCAGTGTGTGTGTGAGTGTAGCTGCTGACAGTCTGGGATATGTCAGTGTGTGAGTGTAGCTGCTGACAGTCTGGGATATGTCAGTGATCAGCAGCTACATTGACTGTGACAGGTCACCTAGTGGAAATAGCATGTATTTCCTCCATATGCCAAATATGGTCAAAATGACCTCATCAGGTGGAAAATAGTCAAAATGGACAAATTCAGAGTCAAAAGCCCAGAATGACACCCAGAAATAATACAAGTCCTGTTTTTCTGCTCTGATGGCTGTGGGATCAAAAATGTCAGTTTGAATGGGTTTCAATGGAGCATTTTTGGACCTGAACAGTCTGAATGTAACTATTTAGTTTCCACAGTGTATTTTAGACTTATTGTAGGAGCTGAGCTGCAAATTCACTGATTACACTCAAATACACAATCTGGACTACATTTAGGACACATGCATCAACACACACACAGTTATCAGAGCAGGAAGAAGATAAGAGACTAAAATAGGTTTAGTCTTTTTGCAGTTATTTTGGGTGTATTTGAGGCAGTTTTGTGTCTCTTTCAGAAAACTGTATGTCTTTTTTTGGTCATTGTGTATCTTAGTATTTGTTTTGTGTTGTTTTTGCAGTTGTTTTGGGTCTCATTGAGATTATGTCTTTTTACGGTCATTTTGTGGTTTTTTACAGTCCTTTTGAATATTCTTGTAGTTGTCTTTGTGTAGTTTTTTTGGATCACATTGAGGTATTTTTCTCTCTTTGAGGTAATTTTTTGTCTTTTTGGGTTTTTTTGCATCTCTGTGTAGTCATTTTGTGACTCCTGGTGGTTGTTTTTTGCCTTTTCAAAGTTATTTTGTGTCCTTTTAAGTCGTTTTATGTCCGTCACCAGTCATTTTGTGTCTTCTTAGTCGTTCTTTGTATGTGTTTTTTGTTGTCATACTGGCCTCTTTGGGGTAATTTAATGTATATTTTGGTTCTGTGATACTTAAGAATCACTTTGTTACTCCTTGTAGTGGTTTTGTGTCTGTTTGAAATAGTTATGTATCATTTTGTGTCTCCTTGTGGTTGTTTTTTGTGTTTTTTGTCGGGTTTTTTTGTCAGTCGTCTGTGTCACATTGAGGTAATTTCGTGACTTTTTTCTGTCGTTTTGTAGTTATTTTGTCTGTTTTGTAATTTCATGTCTCTTTGCTTCTTTGTGGTCTTTTTGTACAACGTGTCGATTTTTACAGAACGAATAAATGACTGAGTGTGAATTTTGTGCCGACAGCGGTCCTGACGGCGCCGCAGACGGTGGTGACGGCGGTGGGCGGCGCCCTTCAGGTGTCCTTCAAAGAGCTTCCTCTCACTGCTGTCGTCCGCGTGACGGTGTGGAGGAGAGGCGACGAGCTGCAGGTCAGAGGTCACCTCCATCCACTTCCTCTCCTTCTTCACGTTCCCCTCGTTTCTATTTCTGATCTTCTGTTTCGCCTCATTATCCCGCTCTTCTTCTTTCTCGCCTTCTTACCTCTTGCCCCCCCTCTTCATCATCCCGGAAAACGAGACATAAAATGTATCTAAAATAAATTAAATTAAATGAAGCTGTTTAACAGTTCTCTTTCTTCACTGATGTTTTGTCTTTATTTTCGTTCCTGCTTCCTCCTCCTCTTTCTTTCCCTTATCCTCGATGCCCAGTCTTTTATTTGTTTTTTTAACCCTTTGTTTCTTCCCCACTTCCCCATCCTCATTTATTTTTTCTTTTCTTTCTTCCTTTCTTTAATCCCTACTTTTCTTTCTCGTACCTCTTATTTATTCCCTCCTCCTGCCTGCATTTCCTTTTATCTTCTCTTCTTTTATTGAAGCAGGTAAATGTGCTCTTCAGAATAGCTGCATTTTTTTTACTTTATTTATTTATTTATGTGTTTACTAATTTATTTAGCAGTATTTAGTTAATTCCTTGGCTCATACTAGATTTTCTCTCCCTCTCTCTCTCTCTGGTTCAGGCTGAGGTTCACATGATACCAGCTGAGCAGAAGATGCTGCACGTCGCCGACCTGCAGGAGGGATCCGAGTACTGCGTCACAGCTCAGACCGTCGTGGACGCTCAGCTCCACAGCAGCAGCACCGACGCCCAGTGTGTCTCCATCGCTGGTGGGTTACAGTCACAGACTGC
This sequence comes from Plectropomus leopardus, assembly GCF_008729295.1. NCBI lineage: Eukaryota > Metazoa > Chordata > Actinopteri > Perciformes > Serranidae > Plectropomus > Plectropomus leopardus. The sequence continues at coordinate 750,403 of NC_056474.1, forward strand.
TAGGACACACACACACACACACACACACACACACACACACACATTTGTGTCACTTGTCTTTACTGACATGAAAGCTACAGTTTCTGTCCTTAAAAAAAAATCCCCGCATCCCCACGTCTCTCAATCACAGGTAACTCTGAATAAAATATCTCCTTGCTCCAGATTCTCTCCAAAACAGTCCCACTTAACTTAACTTAAAAAAAAAAAGTTGTTACTCACCCAACCCTTCAGGTCCGCTTCAACATGACACACACACCTATCACTGTGCAAAAACATGTGCCGTTTTAAAAATTATCTTCTAATTTCATTGATTTATTTTTTTTTAACCAACTTCAGCCCTAATCATAAATATCAAATATTCATTCATTTTCAAAAAATTTCCTACAATGCTGTGGCTTCAAGAGTTCTCCTGGTCTTTATTCTGACAAAATATTCCCAAATTAATCTTCATCTTGCAAAATGCTGTTACTTTCTGAAAGAACCTAGCATTTCTTTTTATAACTTTACCAAAAATATTCTCACAATCCGTTTTAACTTCCCAAAATATTCCCAATATTTCAAGCTTCTAATTTTTTCTTTTCTAAAATGTTTTTAAAAAAAGGTTAATTTCTAACAATCCCTCACATTTCTGGATTAGTATACAAAAAAAGTTCTCACAATGTTTTTACTTTTCAAAAATGCCCTTCCTATGTTTTTTTAAACAAAATCTCACTTTCCCCACAGGTTTCCTCACAAAAAATGTTACCACTTTAAAAAACATACCAACAATTTTCTCACTTTTCGAAATGTTACTGTTTTCCAGGAACTCCTTTCTCTTCCTTGTCAGAAAATAACGAACAAGTCATAATATTTTATCTTGAAATTACAGTCAAATCTAAATGACCCATTTTGCAAAAGTATTATCATTGATAAAAGGATTTAAATGAATACTTTCACACGTGTTAAAGAAACGTTTTTCCTCACCCGCCTGAAGGTCCGGACGGCGCCTGGAAGAAGCCGACCGCTGTGACTGTGACGGTCGTCATCATGGCCACCCTCCTGTTCGCTGTCTTCTGGTCCGTCGTCCACTGTCGTCCAGACGTCTGTCTAACGTTTGTCCATAAAGAGCCAGTGCCCCACTCACTGGTCAGTCTCACCCCTATAGACACACGTATAAAATTACTAACCCCCCCAAACACACACACACACACACACACACACACACACACACACACACACACACACACACACACACACACACACACACAGAGAGACCTGCATTTAGTTTGTAACAAGATTTAACAGTTATATTAAGTAATAACAACAATGCTAACAGCAGTTTCGCAGAGACCAACAATAATAGTCTAAATTTACTTTAAGATGTGTAGATGCAGATTAGAAGTTTCTTCTTCAGCAGCTGCTGGAGCTTCTGCTAAAATGTCCACATCTGGACTCTTATAGTGGACATTAACCGATTACTGCAAAGATAAAGATATGAACCTGCAGCAGACAGCGGAGGACAAACACCTGCTGCAATGCATCACTTATTTCTTAGTTGTGATTATTCATTAATAAAATCAGAGAGGATGCACCACATTGAAACAGTAACACATGCCCAAAAATATGAGTAATTATTTGTCCATATCGGTCAGCTAATTTCAGCACATTACTGGTATAAAGAGCAGCACTAAGAGCAGCAGTGAGCTGTTTAAACTACTGTCCTGACATTCAGATGATTCATAAACACCCCTCAGTTCTCAGCAGCTATCACTGCATCATTATAGCGCCATTATCTATCTTTGCTTAATTTTGGCTGAGATAGCTCGTACAAATGAAATCTTCACACAAAACAGCCTTTTTTATGTTATAAAAGAAGACATGCCTCTGTTCTTGAATCTCTTTACCTCCTCCTTGATTCTCAGTTTTATATATTGCGCACCATAGCGCGCACATTCTCCGACACCCTTAGAAAGACTGTGCACATTCCCCGACATCCAAAAACAGAGCGCGCACATTCTCCGACACCCAATGAAAAGGCGTGCGCATTCTCTGTCTATCTGTATGTCACCCACGGCCGGCTCTAGCCTTCAGTGTGTGGCGCTCTAGGCGAACGCCTGTATCGCCTGTGCTAAGAGCCGCCCTGACTACATATTTATATACGCACATTTTCTAAGTCTTTTGTTAGTCTTGTAGTATTGGACATCATTTCAGTCAATATTGTGCTTTACTGTTTTGTTATTTTATTATGGCAACATTCTGATGTGGATAGCTTTTCACATTTTTTAACCCTTTGAAACTTGATCAGATTTTCTTGATTTCTTTCAAAAACATGGGAAGAAGACAAAGAGCAACAAAACAGGAAATCACGCAAAACTTCCCCTTGTTTTTGAAAGAAATCACACTGATTTACTGAGTTTAAAGGGCAAATACTTTTTAATGTCCAAGAGCAGCACAAGAAAAGTGATAATGTAAAGTTTTCAAAGGGTTAAACAAACATGAAAGATATTTAAAATTTTCCTAAAATGTATCAAAACAGCTAAATATATGTTATAGTAAGTATACTTTTGGATATTAAGGGATTTTGGTTTACAAAATATCAATAAGTGCACACATTAATTTCTCTGCTTAACTCCATACTATTTGATTTTGGATTCTTAACAATATCGCAGTATATTTCTAAGTGTTAAATGTGTTCTGAAACTGTGAAAAAATTAAAAATACATTAAAAAAACACCCTCTCTTGCAGGACCCTGATTGGGACATTAAAATCCCGGTGAGCCCGGAGGAGGCGGAGCTTTGTGAGCAGATCCACGTGAGCGTCGATCCACTGGCGAGTTAAGGATCTCAAATTCTGAAGAGTCACCACGAAACGGCGACTTCAGCGGCTGAAAAAAAGAAGTGTGTCGACTTCCTGTGAGATGTCCACACAGTCTGTGAGACAGCTCCGCCCCTCGCTCCTCCACAGCTCCTTCCTCTCAGCCAAATACGATCTCCTCTGGCTCCAGAAAACAGCCAAAAGCTGAATTTGAGGCTCCAAAATGGGAGTCAACAAACCCAAACATTACATTGCGGTGGCTACGTCCAACACGACATTTTAGAATCCCAAAAGTTGAACCTGGGAACTTTATGTTGTACGCTAATGTTTCGGGAAGATGCTGCTGAGCTCAACTTTCCGAGTTTTCAGCCTGTTCTCATTTAGAGGCCGTTAAATGCCGCCACTTTTGAAGTGGTTTGGGCGTAAGAATTTGACGCCAAAAGCCACCTTTCGTGTTTGCATGATACGCCGCTGGACGGTGTCAAGTTGAAACGCTGCCGCTAAGGACGTAATATGAGTAGCATGAAGATTCCTAAAGGGCGGGCAGGAGGGGCGGTTGATGGATCCAACAGAGACATATGGGAGTCTGGTGTTAGCTTCCCGTCTGAATTTGATGTTTTTTTTTCTTCCAGCTGCCCTGTGCCTCCTTCCCCTAATCCGAACTGTTCGAGCCACCATGTGCGTTTGTCAATGTCCTGCCGTTTGTTGCCATGTGCTTTTATTGTCTAAACATAACCACATGCAGCAAAATCCCACCATGTGCTTATGCTGACATCACAGAAGCAGCATACTCCAACGTCAGCAGCAGACGCAGAGGAGACCCGGAGCGTAATATGTGGATGCAGGAGGAGACCTGGAGCGTAATATGTGGATGCAGGAGGAGACCCAGAGCGTAATATGTGGACGCAGGAGGAGACCTGGAGCGTAATATGTGGACGCAGGAGGAGACCCGGAGCGTAATATGTGGACGCAGGAGGAGACCTGGAGCGTAATATGTGGACGCAGAAGTCGATGACAAGCAGCAAAACGTGAGGACTTGGGATAAGAATGTGTTGGCGTTTTGGAGGTGATTGACAGTAACAAAGTACTTTTACATAAGTACTGTCCTTAAGTTAATTTAAAAACTCCTCAAACACCATCTGTTCTCCACAGCCTCCAACCTCACGACACTCTGCCTCCCTGCCAATCATCTTTGTACCTCTGTTCAGTTTGTTTGTTAAATACAATAATAATAATAAAACATTGTAAATACAAGAAAATTACCTGAAAAATGTGAAAAAAAAGCCAAAGAAAAAATGTTAAAAACAAAAACAACAATAATTATTAGAATATGAGAATATGTTATTTTGGATTTTTTTTCAACATTTCTTGCCAAGTTTCTGATTGTGTTTTTTTTCTCCTAAGTTCTCAAAAGAAAGTAAACCAATTTTCTCAGTTTCAAAAAGTTTTAAAAACTTATGAAAAATGTCTGAATGCAGCATAAAGAAAAGTGACATCACTGCAGGTTTCATAGGGGTCACAGTCAGTACTCCTGTGCTTTACCTCAAGTGACAGTTTGACTCAGCAACTTGTTTCATTTGTTTTGGAGTAATATTTGACCAAGGTGTCTATACTTGACTACTACTATACTACTAGACTCAAGTGTGTGTGTGTGTGTGTGTGTGTGTGTGTGTGTGTGTGTGTGTGTGTATGTCCATGTGCGTTAAGGTGAGATAAAGGTGATACTTTATGTTAATATTTTATGTCAATAAATTCAACGTGCTTTAAAGTTCTGTTGGTTTTTGACTGTTTTCACTCAAAGAAACGTTGACCTCAGTTTATCACGTTGAAGGTCAATAAAATTCAATATTGAATCAAATGATCTTTTAAAAAAGAAATGACAAATATACAAACACTAAATATAAGTTTGTTATATTATGAGACAATTTTAATTCTCAATTTGCAGAAAAAAACAACTTCACAAGTTACACAAGACATAATTTTCCTTGCAATAATTTAAAAAAAAACTATGTATACTGCATAAAATACTATGCTAAAGAAGTCAATTTCAAAAGGCTTTATTTCCAGATTTTTATGCAGTGATGAATCATGAATCCATTGATTCTTTCAGTGCAGAATAAGAATGAGGTTTTGATCAGATTAATTTGAGTAAAAATTCTTTGCGTCATTATTTTTATTTTATCGAGGAAATTCTTTAGATTTTTTTTATGTTCACAATCCTCTTTCTTTTTTCTTTTCTGGTTGAAGAATTTAAATCCAAGTTAAATCTTCTTGCTCTTACACAAAATAAATAAAAAAAATATGTTTTTAGAATATAATTAAAATTTTGAGGATTTATTTGTGGAAATTCCCTGATGTGAAATGAATTGTTTGGTTTTTTTTATTATGTTCATTCTTATTTTATCTAAAATTTTCTACATATTTATATGTTGATGTCATTATTATTAATTCTCAAACAAAAACAAATAAATAAATAAATAGATAAAGAGAGAGAGAGAGGAAAACGTGCGTGTTACGTGTTTTACATCATAGCGACTTTCTGCCAATCACAGCACAGCGGGGGCGGGGGACCAGGACGTCGCCGTTCAGCGTGACCCTGCGTCACAGGCCGGGGCGCGCAACGGCGCCAAACAAAGGGCTCGTGCACGCTCACGAGCTCGACAGTTGCGGGATGGCGGCTTGTTACCTGAAAACAGGTGCGGCTTCCGTTAGCGCCGACAGTGCGCGGAGTGTGCGGACGGCAGCGTCATGTTTCATCGGAGTAAAGTTTGCCGGAAGAAGAAAGTGGACGGAAAGTTCCGGCAGGAAACTGAGCGGCTGAGAAGTACGCGGCTGCTGTTTGGAGGTTTGCTAACGCAAAGAGGAGCTAAAGTTATGAGCTGTGCTTCCGGTGCCTGCAGCACAACACCAGAATTTGACCGATTTTCCTCGCGGGTGGAGCTAAAACCTCACATCCGGTAAGTTCATTCAGTCAAACCGTGAGTAGAAAAACATCCGGTAACTTCGCTCAGGCGGCAGGCTCTCATGTTAGCGTCATGGAAACCTGTTTACACCTGGATACAACCAAAGCTAACAGCTAGCCTATACATATGCCTACTTATGTGCACTGCCAGGTGAGTCAATGCTACATCATTTTTTTGGATGGTTTATTTTGTTTAATAACCTCAATCTGAATCAATTTAGTATATATATATGTGTATATATATATATATATATATACATATACATATATATATAATATATATATATATATTTTGAGTTGTTCCCCCAAGAGATGTAAGCAACAGAGGGCCGAAGTGTATAATGACACATCAGAGGACACAGCCAACACCTGAGAAAGAATTTATAAACAATCTGATTTTATTGTTTATCGTTTAATAATTTTCCATCATTCAGTGGGAGCCACCTCATTACAACAGGACAATACAATTCAAATTCAATGCACATCAATGGAAATGTAAAAAAAAAAAAATAATGAAAAAAGTATTCTCATTATCTATACTTTTGAAATTTCCCAAGAAGTAACTGAAGAGAAGGTACAAAAACAAGAAAAAAAGTATCATAATGAATAATAGCTTTGAGAATAGACAGATTTAAGCCTTTACATTGGTGTGTGTCACAGGTGTGAGGAAGTACAGAAGAAACTCTCTCTTTGTCTCAGCGAAAAATGTTTGATCTTTTCTTGGTCAAAGTCATTTCAGTCTGAACTGGAGTCTCAGTCCTTTTTGTTCTGCTCATTATCGGTCAGAGGAGAGATCCTCTTGTCTCAGCGGTATGAGTTCAGGTATGTCGTTTAGGTTTAAGGATCACTTTGGACCACAGAGGGGATTCTCTCCCTTTTCTACTTTCGTCATGTACTCTGCCTTTTCTCTCATGGCTGTCAGGGACTGAACTCGTTTCTTCCAGCCCGGTTTGGCCTCAGATTTCTCTCCCTCAATAATCGAGTCAGTGCACTCTGCAGTGGACAGAGGATTAGGCTTCAGAGCGATCTCTCTAAGTCTGTTTAAACACTCAGCAGAGCTCGCTATCATTTGTTCACCTCACCCTGAAACACGTCATATTCAGCCCTCAGTTTCACAGTCAGCGCCTGAACACGTGTCTGAGCCTCTGTGGCTTTCAGGTACTTTTCTTTCAGCTCTTTAGCTGTTCGTTTTTCTTTAACTTCTCTGTACTCCCATTTTGCTCCCATCCCACTCCCACTCAACACTGACAGTGATTTTACACGAACGAGAAGCTGCTTTTTTCTGGCTCCGTCTGCACCAAATGCAGTTCCTGTAATGTCCACTTGAGTCTGGCTTCAGAAATCAGTCAATCCCCACAGACCCAAACGCCAAAATTTACAGATTAAAAGATTAATAAATAACATAATAATAGCAACAAATAAATGAATAGATAAGTAGATGAGTAATTGGTAAAATATGCAAATGTTAAAAAAGAGGTACATTAAGGATAAAAACAGAAAGTACAATGAATAAATATGTAAAAATAATAAAATGATAAAGAAAATAGTAAAACTATAAACCAGACATAAAATATATAAATAGATAAAGCTCAATTAACAGCCAAACTAAAAAGGTTTAAAGAATATCGGCCCCTCTGCTGCCCTCAGGTCTCCAGTGTCCTCGACTTCTCAGTCAGATCCACCTTCACGCCTCCACAGATCCTTCAGATCTTCACCTCTGGCTTAAACCCAGATCAGCCGGAGAGTTGGAGGGAAACCATGTGATTTTGTGACAGACTAGCTGACTACAGAGTATTAGAGTACTACAGCAGATAAAAAAACACTGACGACTGACTAAAGGAAATCTGAAACATTAAAAATAATACTCCTAATAACACTGGTGGTAAACACATTGAGTAACATTGAGTTTCCACTCATTAAAAATATTATTTTAAAAACTTTGGACGACTGAAATTTTGTCAAGGCACAGTACATTTAAATAATCCTTTTTTTCATGCTCGGATCAACTATGTGTGACAGTCCGCAACATTAAAACCGATTTGGAGGGGTGAGCGGTCTGAGTCCTAACGCAGAGTCCATGTTCAGACTCAGAGCGGCGACCTCAGCAGGTGATGGTCCGGCCCACGAAGTCAGTGGATCCATTAAAACTTTACCATGCAGCTCTCCTGGAAAACCTGGGATATCAGTTAGCTGGAAGAAACCTGCCGAGCTCGGACAAGACGTCCACATTTCGAGCTACATCGTGGAGTACGCCGAAACAGACGGCGGGATGGAAGAGGAAGATCTCCGGTGGAACCAAAAGAGGTCAGGAGCTGAGAAGATGATCATTTCAGGTCTTGCTGTGAGGATCACGTGACTGTGGTGAAGCAAAGGAAGCATCACTGTTAATGTCTGCACAACAAAACAAGAATTTGTGCGTCTTACAGAATTCCTCATAAATAACAGTGAAAGTATACTTTCTGAATCTCCCGCACTTTCCAAACTGCCTCTCAAAGAAGAAAAAGTGGACACGTATGGGTGCTGGAGGTATAACTTTGGCAAAAACAGCATGAGGAAAATCACACTTTTTACTGGCCATAGTGCACGCCATGGTCACAATACAGCAAATAACACGCAAACAAGGGCGGGACGGTCTTCAGAAAAGCGTCTAATTCCCAGATAAGGTTTGTCTTATCTGACTGTAATAACAGAGTTCATTTAAACACAGGCGGCTGGTTGACGTCATACTTTGGCAGGAAGCTTTAAAGTTCATTACACTCAAACAAAACATGATACAGCTGTCATCGCAGACGTTTGCCTCATCAGTAACTTCGCAGTTTGAATGTTGATGTTTTTGTGGGATCATTTCTTGCTCTTGTAAGGTAATTGTTTTTTTTTTATTACTTCACAGCAGGTTTCTCCATTCGTCGTTCCTGTCGGAGGCTGATCATTATTCAGAGCTGACGCTCTGCAGCCACCGTGTGGACGAAGTCTGAACTGTGAGGAGTCTGCTGGAAACACCAGCAGACTCCAGAGAGTACACAGCCAGTGACACGCGTGACAGTTTCTCTTGAGTGCTAAGACATGATAATAATAATAATAATAATAATAATAAACTTTATTTGTACATCGCCTCTCATACAAGAAATGCAGCCCAACGTGCTTTACAAGAAAGAATTTAAATTCACCAAGTGCTTCACATAAAAGACAAAAAGACACAATAAACCCTGCACGTAAAAATAACGTAAAATCAGAACAAAAACACATAGAATGAATCTTCAAATGAATAAAACCCACTTGATAATACTAGTAAAAGTAAGATAAAATAGGGATAAAAATTTTGTGCACAGAACATAAAATAGATAATAAAATAGATGAAATATAACCCACTGACATTATTAATAACATAAGATAAAAATAGAGTATATAAAATCAAAGAAAATACAACATCTTAAAGTTGTGCAGCAGTACGAAGTGAAACTGGGATTCACTTGGTCTTCGTCATCATCATCAGCACAGCGGAGGTCTCCTCTTGTGACTGTTGACTTTTTCACACGTTTTCACACTCCGAGTCTGAAAAGTCTGCAGACAAGACGGCAAACGTATATGTCTGTAAGGATCCATCCAGAAACAGAGACATGAAAAAATGTGACATAAATTAAACAAAAATATTTCTTTATTGGTTATTTATGAACAAGGAATGCAGTACAAAAGCGTAAGTATGATGAATGTCTGAAGTTTTGTAGATTCGGGCCGACTGTAGATCTCATGTATATGTCAAAGATGTGATGATTGGCACAGAAAAACCTGAACACCAGAATAAAATTTAAAAAAGGAAAACTGTTAAATTTTTTATTTTTTATAGTATTTCAGCATGTTAAAGCGTAAAAAGTGCAGCAGAGTTTGTTCTTCAAGCTGTGATAATCTGTGATGTGAGCGGCTAAATTTCACTTTCAGTGCGCCAAGTGTGGTAGAAATAACCATACATGATTTCTTTGGTGGTTGATTGGTAATGAGGTCGACTTTTAATGCAAAGGTTAGAAGTTCAAATTCTGCCATTTTCATCCCGCAGATCGTCTCAATGTTTCCAGGATAACTTTGTGTTTAACTGTTTAACTTTGGATAAATTTGTGTCCAGTTTTGACGGATTGGGTGAGAGGAGCAGACTGATGCGCAGTCAGTCACGTCAGTCTAACAGTTTAGAAAAGAAAGCATAAAAGCAAAAATCAAGTGTCCATCAGTCAGCGTGGCATTTCACACGGGACAGAAATCTCACATCTGTTTATCTGCTTATCACATTTAATTTGTTATCTGGAGATCTCAAATTAATTATAACGTTATCTCGGGAAAACACAGTTTCGTTATCTTGAGATCGAGAAAATGATCCTGTCATTTCAGAAAAACAGAGGACGAAAAAATTATGAATGTATGGCTGCTTAGTTCACAGAATTCAGCGATTAATAGTGCTTTTTAAATTTAATCGTTTTTCAGCCTTAATTCAGATGCTTGCAGTCTGTCTCCTTCGGCCTCGATTGGTTTCAGCTCAGATTTGTCAGGATCAGGCGTTATTATGGCCCTCGTCTCGAGGGTAAAATGCCTTAAATAAGGTCTGTGGTTAACACAGGCTAAAGATATTTAGACGTTTTGTTCTGCAACATAAAATACGTCTGTATTAACCAGATTTTTGAACTTTTAAGTTTTTACTCGTCTTAAAAAAGCCGGTTGCTAACAAGTCTTTGTCGTTAGACGTCATCACAGAGGACACAGAAACTACACGTGAGACGAGCGTGACATAGCTATGATCGTTAGCTCGATGATGTCACGCAACAGGAGAGAGCTTTGTAGAAAATTAAGAGCTAAATCTAATCAGAAGTTGAAGATTCGTGGTGGTGATGTTTAAGTCGTGCGACCACGATGTAGTTGGTTTATAGCCTAACAGATTTTTGCTTTTGGAGAATTCGTTCGCGTTTCAGAAGACACAGACGTGAAGTTTATCTGTGAAGATTATCACGCCGAAACAAACCTGTAAGTACCATAAACATGGTTCGTCACAGAGCTTATTTTTGATAATCAAAAATACCGTAAGGTATTTCACGAGGGAACCAGTGGGACGCTAACTGTCTCATTCATCCTTTCTATTAGCTCTTTTACTTTAGTCTTGGTCTCTTGGTAATCGTCTCAATGTCGTCGCTGTCGGGACTCAGGAGGTCAGTATTTGGACTCGGCAGGAGTTTCTCTCCTCTGCCTACTTTAGCCATGACCTCAGCTTTCTCTCTCCTGACCTTTAGGGACTGAACTCGCCGCCTCCAGCCCGACTCGGCCTCACGTTTCTCTCCCTCAATAATCGTGTCGATGTACTCTGGAGTGAGGAGACGATCTGCCTGCAGGGCTGTCTCTTTAAGTCTTTTCAAACTCTTCACGGACGTCTCCGTCAGCGCCTCCACCTCAGCCCGCACAGGTTCATATTCGTGTATCTGTTTGTCCATCAGAGCCTGATAACATTTCTTCACATCTTTGGCGTTTTGGTACTTCCTCTTCAGCTTTTTCACGGTTCGCTTTTTGTGAACTTCCTCACTCTCCCATTTGTACCTCTGATCAACATGTTGGCTCCAGAAACATTTGCCTGGACAGTGAGTGCAGTATCCGTCTGCTCCCATCGCACAGCAGCGTCTTTTGTCTCCGCTGTTATGGGACCTGCGACAGGGACAGTGGCAGGTGAAGTAACACTGCTTACAGCTGTTGAGGTAGAGTCCTGTCCCAGAAATGTCGACTTGAATGGCGTCCAGGACTGTGGATTCAAACTCGAACTTCTTGCATCTGCTGATCTCCGCCTCGTGCTGTCTCAGTTTGTCAGCTGTCTCTGTTATCTCCTGAAACTTGGCTAACCCGACTTGAACCTGCTTCTGCAGCTGTTGGACCGCCTTCTCGAGCTTTTGTCTCTCCCTCAGGACTTTGTTGGTCATCTTCAAGCTTTTGGTTTCTGTGACGTTCAGAGCAGCAAAAAACGTCTTCATGCTGTTTGTCCCCATGTTCCAAAACATCTCATCGAAGCTCTCGTCGTCCTCTATCATGCCTTCTGATTTGTTGTCCGCAAACAACGCCGAATTATTGAATTTAAAGTGTATCGGCAGCCCGGATTTAGTTTGAGGACATGGGACACCTGAAGCATTGATTACAGAGAGAACTGGCGGTTTCTGGCCGTCTGCGGATGTCACCAGAACCTGGATGTTTTCTAATACATCTTTGCCAAAAATCGAGAGCACAGAGTCGAACCCGTATATCTGTGACAGTGCGAGTCGTGCTGAAGCTGCCTCAACTACTAAACACACGGCGTCAATCTCAGAGACGCCGAACTCGGCAGAGAAGAGATGCCCGAGCTTTTCTGTGATCTCGGCTTCGTCTTCTAAACCTCCTGCGTCTCCAAACCCGGGAGTGTCGACAACGGTCAGTGAGTGGTTGATTTTAAAACCCTCCTGGTGGTTGATTTTGTACACAGTGACCTCAGAAGGCGGCTGACCCTCATCGACTAACCTAAACCGATGTGGATCCTCCCATTCGACGCCTAAAACATAATTGATCATCCCATTGATGAGATTCGACCTCCCAGCTCCAGCTGCTCCCAAAAAAATCACAGTGCGATTCGGTTTGGTGGACTCTTTCCCAAATCTGAATCGCTTGCAGCCGCAAACATTGACTTGTTCTTCTTCCAGGGGAACTTTATAAACTGTCGGAGGTCCTGAGCACGGTTTGAGCAATGCTCTTTTCGCTTTAACAGCATCAGCAAGCCATTTAACGTGCACACGCTTCTCTGAATTCCAGTATTTTGGCGTTGAAGTAACAGGTTGTGAATAAACAGGGATCTTGGGGCGCTCTTTTTTTCCAGCGCTGTTTGATTTTGATCCTGGAGAGGCGGACTTAAAACCCGACCGAAGTCTGGATTGCATGATGGCGAGGGGACGTATTTACAGGAATAATCAGTTGGCACCAGGATCAGGCCTCAGGAGGAGTACTCGTAATGACTCTTTGTGGTCAGAGAAGATGGTCCATCCCGCTGGAGAGAGTTGTGTCTGTTACCGTGACGGGCTTTCCGGTCTGACCTGTATCGAAATATGAGAAATCCAAAACACACTTTACTCACAGCTGCAGATCCAGGGGCAGTGCACCAGTGTGCTGCTGGTGCAACAGCAGCTTTTGTGATGGATGGTAAAACAAACTCTGTGATCTGAATGATCTGAAAATTAGCCCCCAAAAAAGCCCCAGAAAATTATATATATATATATATATTAAAATATTAACATTGGGTTACAGATTTTTATTGTTTTAATTGTTTTAATTTGATTTTTTAGCATTTTTCAGATTATTTTCTGTTTTTGATCTTTTATTTCTCCGCTTATTTGTTTCAGGTAATTTTATTGTAATTTTTTACTTATTTCTTTCTCATTTTTTGGGTCAGTTCTTCTTAAATTGCTGATTGACTCTTTTTCATGTTTTTTTTGTTGTTGTTTTTAAGAAATCAGGCCAATTTGCTCACGATTCAAATGATTAACCTATAACAAAGTGATTTTGTGGAGAGATATCTGTGTCAGCAGTAGCTAACAAGTCTTATAAAAATACCACCATCATTATTATTATTTTTATTTACGTTCCCATAAATAAAAAACACTGAAAAGCTGGAGATGAAATACAACAAACCTCTGATTTCTGTTCTCAGTTCAGTCGTCTTCTTTCGATTTCTGCTGCTCAGCATTTAAATCATCATTTCCAGCTCCTGAAATACAAAAAGAGCAAAGTCCGTTTAAATCACACCTCAGTTTATGATTCAGTAATGACATTTATCGTTTGGCCTCGTGTGTCGTGTGATACTGCAGACGACGTCACTGCGGGGTTTAAATGTCCAAAGTTTGATGCTGATAAAGAAGAATCTGTGTGGAGTTACAGCTAGAAAACAAGGCAGGACATCAAATTTCAGTTCAATTTTCGTTTATGTTAGTTTATTTGTTCACTAACAGACAGTAATGAGTTAAATCAGAACTGTTGTTAACCCTTTGAAACCTGGATCAGCATCAGTTTTCTTGTGCTGCGTCCAGATGCCTTTTTGCAAGTATTTAAAACTGAAACCTGTGAAAATTGACTTAAATTTTTCAGGGAAAAACAAAGAGAAAATGCAATGAGCAGCTTGGCAAGAAATCTCCCACAGATTGCAAGAAATTAGTAAAAAGTGACAAAAAAAACAACCTGAAAAATATTTTTTTAAAAGGGAAGGTTTTTAAAAATAGAGGAAAATGGCCAGAAAAATATATTTTTATTACTGTAATTTTATATGTAAAATTACTTTACATATTTTTCTATTTTCAGAACTTTTTTTTAAGACTTTCTTGGTTTTTGTTGTTGTTTTAATTCTCCTTTTTTGTGTTTATTTTTAGGTCATTTTATTAAGTTAATCATTGCCGTTTTGCCACGACTGCCTTTGTCTGCTTCTGTCTGAAAACTACGACCTTTTTTTTTACAAATGGTATTGAAACTGTGCTATGAATTTAGACTAATTTAGACTTTAAACTAATCCATACTCAAACTAAAACTGTGACAGGTGTGGTGACGTGGGGGACGCCAGCTGTCTATAGAAAACCCAAACATATTAAAAATGAATACACATATAACGCGGATGCCGAGTTTTGAGGTATGAACAGCTGACATTTTTCAAAGCCACAATAAATACATGATTTCACATTGATTGTTGAACTATTCTGAAATGACTTCAAAAAGCGACATAATGGTAAAAACAGGAATGAAATCAGATCAGTGCGTTTGATAACTTACCGTCGAGTTTGTCGCTGATCAGGAGGAGAGGACGACTTCTGCTGCAGGTTAATCTGCAGCTGCTTTTTTATATATAGTCTCTCTCTCTCTCTCTCTCTCTCTCTCTCTCTCTCTCTCTCTCACTCACACACACACACACACACACACACACACACATATTTTGGCGTGGCGTGCAGCGTCTTGCCTGAGTGATAAATAACGTGTCAGGTTATAAAGTGGAAAGATAACGAGGCAGGCGATGAGATACACGAAGAACATAAACTTAATGTGATCTGAGGAGATGCTAATGGATCATTACATGATAAGAGTGTGACGACTTTTTGGAAAAATTCCAAAAAATTTCCAAAAAAAAATTAACAAGTGCCAGCGGAGGATCCCCCACACACCCAACAGAGCTCCGAGCTAAGACCCTGATGTCCTAAAATCCCTCACGTCCTGAAGCCCTGAATATGTCCTAAAATCTGTGAAATGTCACAGAATCTTAGGAACATGTTTGGGGCCGCTGCGACGGGCCCCGGCCCTCTCTCATTTTGCAGTAGTGGCCCCTAATAAAACCTTCCTGGTTTCTAGTTCACGGAGAGTTAATTGAATAACTTGACTAATTTCCTTCCCTGAACTTTGATGTTATGATCTAATAAACGAATCTTCTGACCTGAGCAGGTAAACAGGGACATAATCTCATGTTTGTAAACTGAAAGTGGAAGAAAAATCTTTACAGCCCTCAGAGAGCTCAACGTTCATTTTACACAACGTTTAACGAATCATCCGACTATCAGAGCAAACGTTTAACCGTTAACCCTCCGCTGAACAAAACTGTGGTTTTATATCTCAATTTCTTCATCTTTGTTACAAAGAACGGTCGTAAAAACCACAACCGTCCGTCTCCCGAACAGCTGAAACATCCATCCAAACTAATGATTAATTAAGTGACTGAATAAATGAAAGAAATATTAAAAAGAAGTAACCTCCGCTGGGTTTTCAGACCTCTTTTGTGCTGCTGTCTGCCGTTTACTTGGTTCGGTTTGCTGATCCGTCTGTGACGATAAATGTCTGCAAAAAAAAAAAAACAAAAACATGGCACGAGGGCGACGAGAAACTTCACAAGAAATGGCCCCAAAATTTAAAAACATTTCAAGAACAAGCAAAAAAAATCTAAATAAATCAAGAAAATGAAGAAAAAAATACCTTTCTTTTCTTTTCTGTCACACAATTTCAAATATTTCAGAAATTTAATACTTAAACTACACAAAGTCAGTACTTGTGTATTTTTTCTGCAGATATTCTTACTGCGTAAACTCGACACTCGTGTACTCTTACTGCTGATACTTTAACTACACAAAGTACATACTTGTGTACTTTTACTGCTTATACTTGGACTACATGATCTTGATACTTGTATACTCTTACTGCTGGTACTTTAATTACTTCAACTTAAGCTACATTAGGTCAATAATTGTGTACTCTTACTGCTGATACTTTAACTACACAAGGTCACTACTTGTTTCCTTCTACTGCTTATTCTTTACATGAAGTCAGTTCTTGTGTACTTTTACTGCTGATACTGTAACTGCTTGGAGCTGAGAGTACTTCTGCAGCTGGAAACTCAGATCAGAGAAGACAGAGATGAAGTGAAGTACATTCTGGGAGGAAAGTTGTCGAGAAATGTCAGAAAAATGAGCGAGTGAAGGTGACAGAAGTTTATTTGTGTTGAGGAAGGTCACAGTGAGTCAGTACAGGGGTGGACAAAATAACAGAAACACCGTTTCAGCAGAACTTCATACCGATGAAACTCTTTCGCTGGAGACTAACGGGCGACGACGGGACTCGGCGGTTGTTTTTGGGGCCACAGGAAGTCGAGTCATGATTTTCAGCAGCATTAAATGTTGGTGAAGCTGGACTTTTGATTAAAACTGAGTGGAAAATATTTAATAATGACACAAATACTCATGTATCGTAACAGTCGTGCAGGAAATGTGCAAAATTAACAAAAAAAAATAATAACAGGAGCTTCTTTTAAATTAAATTCTGGGGAAGCTTTTCAAAAGAATAGAAGCACAAAATACGCTCTTGACATTCAAGCGATTCAACTCGTGAAAACAGTTTTAAAAAAAGTAACTTTAATCACTTTTTTAACAGGGATTTTCTTACTACTACTAGGGAGTACTAGGGAGGCACCTATGTTTTAAATTTTGGGCTTTAGGGGAGGAACATGCAACTTTAGATGGATGTTTGTTGTATTTATTTTACCACCATTTTTTTTAAATATACATGCATTTCAAACCAGTGGGCATGTTTCGGTAAAATAATTTTTTTAAAATTTTTTTTTGGGTGATTTGTTTAGAAAAATTTTTTTATTATTATTCTTTTTTTTAAAAAAGATTTTTGAAATTTAAAGAGTTTTTTTTTCTTTAAAGAATTTTGGTGATTTAATATTTTAAATAAACCTGCCTTCTAAATAAAAGGCGTGTTTACTTAAAAAAAACTCACCAAAAATGACACCATTTATCACAGACAGAAACCGTAAAAACAGAAATAATCGTTGGATTTTCACATTTCACAACACATCGTGTATTTCAATACAGGTTTGTGAAAAAAAATTCCATGACTTTCCCAGGCCTGGAATTTGGGGGGACGACTTCCTCTTTGTGTCATTACATCCATTTTGAATGAATTTAAGTTTCTCACAACCACAAACCCAAAAACGACCTCCGAGTCCAATCAGAAACTCAGAAACACTTTCAATAAAAATCATAAATTCTCATCATGAGACGTTTCGAGCTGTACGATGATCTAATCCACCTGCTGCCGTTTCTTCATGAACAGATTCATTTCAAACATTTCAACTTTTTATTTCAGACAAAACGTGAAACGATGGTGTTAATTTTTGGACTCCTTTTTCTCTGAATGAGATTCTTTCAGTTCGTGTTGAATGCGACGTAACAGAGACTCACGTTGTTCACAAAAAACAGCACAGTGAGTGAAGTACAAACTAATCCCACACGTACTTTTACAGTATTGTACACAAATATATACATATAGTATAATACTGTACATGTGACGGACACAGTGACTCTACTTGCTTTTGTAGTTTTTTCTAAGCAGATACTTTTTTTAGGCGGGAAAATAACTTTTTCACGACCTGTGAGGGAACACTGTTATTTGACCTAAACAGCAACAAATGTTTCTAAAGTAAAGTAAAGAAAAACAGGTGATGGCAGATCTGAAGTTTGACTTATGTGTGTTTCTGCTGCGATAATGAAATGTTAGAAAAGTCCACATCCGAACCGAACAGGAGAAATATTGTAACAAAGACCGACGTGTTTGTTTCTGTGAACACCATCAGTGTTGAGCTGCCACGTTAACTCTTCTATTGTACCAATAAAATATAAAATATATGTAAAAAATAGTGAACAAAAAACAAAAAAACACTCCAGCCTGCAGACCACCTGCTGAGTTTCACTTTCTGCTGCCAGAATTTGCTTTTCAGCTTTTCACTGGACAGACGAACACTGGACTCGGTTTTCCTCTCGCACAGACGTCAAAATTCAGGACCAATCAGTCACCGACTACGTCTACATGCTCAACTATATTCCACTAAAACTGCAAATATAACAATACTCTAAATATGCTACGCTTCATGTAAATGGAGCTGCAGCACACGACTGATCGGATTAATCTGTTCGTTATTTTCTCGATTAGTTTGTCGTTTAAATGTCCCGTAAGGGCGCGTTAGCTGGAGTTTGCACGTAACGGGAATCACACGCTGCGTGCTTTTAAATCAGTTTTAAATTGCTTAAAACATATTTTATAAGAAAAGGAAATTTTGTGTTTTATGTCCTTTACACTTTTATCTTAGCTCTTGATTTAGTTTTATGATATTTGTATATTTCTTTGTGTAGTCTTTTGCACTTTAGAACTTTGTTTAGATAAGTGTTAAATTAAGTTTATTATTTATTATTTATTAGTGAAATATTAATTTCTATTAGTCGTGTAAATGAGCTTAGTAGAAATATTGTCAGGAAAAAAACGACATAGTGGGTGTAAACGCAGTCAGTGTGGCTCCAACAGAATAAAACACGTTATCGCTGAAGTTTGGCGATACGAGCACACATCAGCAGACACTCTGACACCCACAAACGTCATTAACCACAAACACAGAGCAGATCTGCAGCTTTTCATGTAATAATCCCACAAACGTAATCCATTTCCCACCCAGAGCTGCGATATTTTCCCATGAGCTGACGGGAACCCGCTGACCCGTGTAACAGTCAATAACAACAAAGAACATTTCTCATTTTCATATTGCATTTGTGGGACGTTTTTTGTTGGAAGCTGAATATTTTCACTTTCCCACAAACGTAAAAAATCCCCACAAATGTAATAATTATTACATTAAAACAATATTGGCTGTAATGTAATAATTATTACATCTGTATTCATGTTTTTGTGGGATCATTACATTAAAAGCTGCAGATTTGTGTTTCGTCTGTGAGTGTTACACAGTCTCTGGAAGACACGTTTAGTGTTGGACACAGAGACACGAAAACTGATCCTCTCGACCATTTTAACTTAGAGAATCAAGACGTCTGCGGGTGTTTAATCCGCTGTTTGTTGAGACTAAAAAACACGATTAAATCTTAAACTAAAGCACGCAAAAAAAAGAGAAGCTGCCACAGTAAAGGAACTAAAACAAAAACTCGTACGCTATAGTCGCCCTTCAAAATGTTCAAATAAGTGCAACATTTTTTCTTTAGATGAGAAAAACTTAAGGAATGTAGCTCCACATGCACAAATCACACCGGATCAGCTCCGTTCAAACGCCCCCGAAAAAGGAAATTATTACCATTTACATTTATTTTTCTACCTAAAAATCAGAGGGTGCTTCCATCTTCCAACTAATCATGTTTCAGAACTGTTAACCCTTTGAAACCTGGATCGTCTTTCTCAGGCATCTGAACCTTTCGAATGTTGAGCAAATACTTTAGATTTCTTACAAGAATAACTGGAAAATAAGATGATAAGCAACTTTACGTGAAATGTCTCGCAAATTGCAAAAATATTATAAAAGGTGACGAGAAAATGATCTTACAAATTTGCAAAAAACCCAGAGATTCATCAGAATTTTTTTAAATAACTGAGAAAATACAAAAAAAAAACTAGAATTGAAATTATTATAATCAGAAATTATCTTTACTTAGATACATTATTTTATTTGAGCATTTTTTCTGGTTATTTCTGGTCATTTTCTTTTACAAATTCACTCATTTCTTGCTATTTTTGTGGTCTTTTTAAAAAAGAAATGAAAATTGCTCATTGCCTGCTTTCCATGTTTTTGAAAGAAATCTGGTCAAATCCAGGTTTCAAGGGGTTAATAAATCTCGGTCGAGCTGCACTGTCTAAAGAAGCAGCAGACCGCCGAAAACTCATTCAAAGCAGAAAACGAAATGTTGTAACAGGAGAAAACAGTTTCACTTTTGTGGTTTGATTTTGAGTCCGAAGCCTCGTTTCAACTGAAAACAGCTGCGTCTGGTTTTTCACCGACGTATTTACACTTTGGTCATTTTCAGAGTCTCATCTCTTTGATCAGAGCGCCCGCACTGTAACAGCAGCAGCAGCTGTTCATTTTCGGCACCTTTTCCTTCATCTGGCTGAACTCGTTGAACAGACGGATTTCCTGCTGGTCCATCGAAACTTTTCACTTGTTTTGATTTTTTTTGTAGTTGTTGGGTCATTTTTTGACCTTTTTTTCTTTTTTTAAATTAATTTCCAGATATTTTTCTTTTACTTTTTTACTAATTTGTTGCAATATTATTTTTTTTAAATTTCTCATGAAGTTGCTCATTTTCCTTTTTCCCTTTAAAAAAAAAAGAAATGAAGTCTCAGGTTTGAAAGGGTTAACGGGTTAAAGCAGGGACTCTCAGACGTGAGGGGTCCGTCAGTGTGGCGTTGCGCTCACACTGGGGCTGTTACGGCACTTCGGATTTCATCTGGAATACTGATCTGGTTAAACTCAGCAGCAGAAACACTTAAAACAGAAAAAAAACACGAACTAAATCAAATATGTTGGCAAAAAGGTCGACGGGAGGAAATCACAGTTTTCTCGTGCTGCTTTAGTGTCTGTTTGGATTTTTTAGAGATAAGAGCTGTTTGGAATTTTTAGTTATTTTTTGTTTTCTCCCACTTCGGGGTCTGCGTTTTTTAACAGCAGTCCCTAAAAGTACAAAAAGAAGAAACGCTTCTTTAGAGCAGCAGATATTTGACGCTCGCAGCTCGTTGGCGTGTGGCTTCTGCTCCCGTCGGACATGGCGACTTCCTGGATTACATTCGATTGAAGTGATGCTTCTTCCTGCATCATGTGACACGAACACGAACTAAATCGATGCGATCGGACTGTCTAAAGCGACAAATAAAGTAAAAAAACAACACTACACTTGTGACAGAAGCACGAGGAGCTTGGGAGGACGCCGCCCTCTTCAGTAGCCGAGGTCCAGCTGGATTTTGTGCTCGAAAATGGCGATGAGCAGCATGATGCAGAAGCCCAGCAGGATGCCGGCGTTCTGCAGCAGGAAGAAGCCGCAGTGGCTGAAGCCGTGATCTCCGGCGTCGTTATGCAGCATCTCGGGCACCTGCGGAGAGAAACCACACTGACGTCACGCCGGTCTGCAGAGCGGCGCCCGGACACGGCACATTTACTGTGTGGGAAACGATACAAAACTATATGATTCATCAAATGACAGGAAATTCAGATTTTTACCAATTACCAAAATAAATTAACAATGATCATTTTTTCCCCTAAAATCACCAAAAAATTTAAAGAACAGAAAGAGAAGCTTTGCTGTTTTCAGACGGCAGCAGTTTGTGACGGCGCTCCTCTCAGCTGTCTGATCTTTAGTGTGTGTGTGTGTGTGTGTGTGTGTGTGTGTGTGTGTGAAGAGCCCATCTGCTCCTGAAGGCGCTCTGAGCGGCTGACGGTCAGACGTGTCGAGTCGACAGAACAGATGCAGCTGACTGGAGGAGATTCAGTTCTGCTGAGTCAGCAGTAAACAGCTGAGGAGTTTCTCTCGGCGCCGCGTGACGCCGATAACGAATCATTTCTGCGCTTTCCTACTGTTTAATTATTGATTTTAATCTGTCAGCCCAAACACACAATCCAACAGCTTGCTCACATACACGTTTTCCAGAATTTTAGGACATTTCTCTGATTTTAGGATGTTTGGACGTTTCTGGAATTTTGTGACATTTTGTGGATTTTAGGACGTTATTCTGGTTTTAGGAGGTTTCGAGGATGTTAGGACATTTCGTAGAGTTTATTACATTTCGTAGATTTTAGGATGATCGTGAATTTTATCGAATCACGAGTTGAGTGAAAGTTAAAGTGTTATGCAACATTTTTAGGATAAAAAAAAAAACAACCTCCAAATTGATATTTTTTGCAGAAAAAAACCCGTTCGTGGTCGTCTTGTGACAATTTGCCGTTTGTTGCAGCGTCGGCGAGGTCGACTCACCATGTCCACCAGCGCCACATACATGAAGAGGCCGGCTGTGAGGGCGAAGATCCACATGGAGATGTTCTCGGCGTAATGTCCGATCAGGATACCGGTCACCATGCCCAAATACGCCGTCATGGCCGACAACACGTTGTAGAGGATGGCCTGACGCACCGTCATCCCGGCCTTCAGGAGCACCGCAAAGTCACCTGGGAAACAGAGTCGACACTCAGCTGCGAGCATCATCTCAGGTAAAAAACCGTCACTGCACGAGATCAAAAATGCTTAAAATCCAAACACCAGATAAACATGAGTTTGGCTGTCTGACGCATCAACGCAGACATTTTTCACAGGTCGACTCATTTTGGTTTTCAGGGCCGATACGAAGCTTAATGAGACCGATGACCGATATTTGGAACGAATGTGTGTTTACAATCAAAATGAAAATCTTTTTGTCAAAATGTAGCATTTGGAATTTAACAAGCACCAAAACAAAACTGTGATTAAATGATTTTAGCAAAATGTTTCATCAAAAATTTCAACATCAGAAACAGCAACTTCTTTATAAAGTCAAGTAACAATTTAAATTAAAACAAATTAAATAAATAAAAATATCTCCCTGAGGTTTCACAAAGTAAAAGTTCCTGCTGTGCTGACACTTTCTTTGCACTTTTTGTTAACTTTATCAGCAATCGTTAAAATAAAACTGATGTAGATTATCCACAAAATGCCAAATATCGGCACGATAAACGGCCAGGCCGATAACCTGTCGACCCCGTCTGTGACATTTTTTATCCAATGTCACAGACAAAAATCAAGATAATCCTGAGAAAACTTGTAGTTTGTCACAGAGAAAAGAGGAAAAAAGGTCTTACCTAACTCGTGAGGCAGCTCGTGACAGAAAACAGCCACAGACGTGCTCAGACCGCTGGACAGACCCTCCGTGAAGGCGGCTCCTGCAGAGCGAAACATTCAAACCGACCGTCATCGCCGCTGCTCAAATACGATCTTTGTCGTTACGATTATCATCCTAACGAAAGTCAGCAGCCCGGCGGCTCTGTTCTGTTCATTAGTTTCTTATTGTTAATAACGTAGAGTCGCAGTCTTAGTGCGGACGTTTGAGACTGCTCGCTCTTCCTGACTGGAGGGAGATACTTCCTGTCTCTGCAGGAACAGATATTTGGTAGATATAACTCTAAATATCACAATTATCTTTATATATAAGGGACTCTGTTTTTTTAGTTTGGCTCAGAACATGCCTTTAAAGAAGAACGTTTTCTCTTAAAAAAAATCACCAAGAAATTTCAAAGAAAATTGAATAAACGCCATTTTATTTTTTAAAGAAAACACGTCTTCAAAGTCATGTTTTCTATTAAAATTTTGCCTCAGAGTCCTGGAAAAGTCCTGGAGATTCATCGATGCACATGTGTATGAACCTTGTAAAAACCAATTTAGGCCCTCATTTAAGGTCAATGAATTCAATGCCTTTTAAGGCTTTTTAAGGATCTGCGAGAACCCGGTCTTCTTTCTTTGAGTTAGATCAAATTTTAAAAACTTTTTTTATGATGGAGAGATCACTGCAATATCGATATCGAAGGATTTGGTGAAGTCATCGTGTGTCCACGCTCGCCTCGGACACAGATCACGAGTTACAGTAACGCTGACTCACCGATCGCCAGGCCGTCGCTGAAGTTGTGCAGTCCGTCGCCCATGATGACCATCCAGGCGAGCGTGGCCACGCCGGCCTGCTGGAAGTGCTGCTCTGAGTAGGAGTGGGAGTGGCTGTGGGGGTGGTGGTTCTGGGAGTGGTGGTGGTGCAGGATGTGGTGGTAGTCGTGGTGATGGTGGTGCATGCTGTCGGTCTGGCCCACCGTGTCGTGGAAGTGGGAGTGGCATTTGTTCTCGCAGTCCTCGGCGGTGTAGGCGGCGGCCCCCGACGCTCCGCCGTAACCCTGCGGCGAGACGACGGATACCTGCGGCGCCAGCATCACCTGCTCCTCCTCCGCCACGCTGCCGCCGTGCAGGCTGCTCGAGTGGTCGCCAAACATCCCGGCGCCATTAGTCTCCACGTCTGAAAGGAAGAGAATAATTCTCACTTTCGTCTCGCTGCTGAAATACAGAAGATGATGAAATCTGTATGTTTTTGATGAGACAGAGTAAGAAGGTAAAGTTTGTCCGCAGAAATGGTCGATTTATTTATTTAGCACCAAGTCCCAACAAAAGTTACCTAATGACACTTTTCATTCAGACCGGTGACACTTAAATTACAACCCACAGACCAAATCTGGGCCCCTCCCCCAACCGCCTCCAATTCACGATAAAAATAAAGTGATTCACTCTGAATTAAAAAACACAAGGAGCCAGAGGGAAAAAACACCATCAAAATGAGCTTTTTTATCTGAAAAAAAGGTGTCCTAAAACCGAAGAAACGTCCCAAAATCCAAGAAATGCTTTAAAATCCTAGACATGTCCTTAAGGCCAAGAAATGTCTAAAATTCAAGTCTTCTCAGTGAACGCTCCAAAGTTAGACTGAATTTTGGTGATGGGAAAACTGCAGCTTGAATACCAAATCTAACCTTTCCCACTACATACAAAAGTCAGATGTTCGTGTTTGTGCTTTTTTGGGGCTTAAGAGACATTTTGTGGTTTTGGAAAGCTGAAGATTTCCGGTTGCGGCGTCTTTGTTCGGAGCGTCTCACCTTCAGTCGGCTTCAGGTCGTTCTCCTCCAGAGCGGGCTGCTTCTCTGGATCCGCTTTGTCGTTCTGGTCCCACTTCTTCTGGATCTGTTTGGACGGCACGAACGTCGTTTTTATCCACAGCAGAGACACAATATTAAACCTCACGTTTCAGAGCAGAGGAAAACATTCAATACGCTAAATGTTTGTAATAACAGAGAACGTGATCGAACCTTTTGCTTCTTGTCCTTGTACATTTTTCCCAGCGTCAGGAAGTGTTCGATGAGAAACATGAGGTAGACTCCGCTCAGAGCCGTCAGACCCTTCCACACGGCGTCCAGGTCCTCCTCCGGCTCGGCGTGGACGTGATGTCCCTCCGTCCCAGAGACCTCGTGGTGGTGATGGTGGCCCCCCTGAGACTGGAGCGCCAACACGTGAACAGAGAGAGACGATAGCGAGCTGAAAACCAGCCGAGTCTAAACCCGACATGAGCCGCAGCACCTCCTCTGCTGCTCAGAGCGGGAGCGACTTCAGGTGAGTCGAACGCCTCAAAATCTGCTTATTTGAGCTCTTTCT
The DNA here is from genome assembly GCF_008729295.1 of Plectropomus leopardus. Taxonomy (NCBI): domain Eukaryota; kingdom Metazoa; phylum Chordata; class Actinopteri; order Perciformes; family Serranidae; genus Plectropomus; species Plectropomus leopardus. The sequence goes on from NC_056474.1 coordinate 775,694, forward strand.
GGCTCTTTTTCTGAATCTGGCTGCAGACAAAGAAACTAGAGCCCGATTAATATGTGATTTTTGAGACAGATGCTGATTTTGGAATGAAAACAGATGATATCGATGTGGATCATGCTCTGATTTTACACCGATATGACGATGCCAAAGCAGTTAGAGGGCTGCTTTCTAAAACAAAAAAACATATTTAACGACTTACTGAACATCACGGACTTACAAAAATAGTAAAAAAAAAAACAGTAAATAAGAATAAAATAAACATCAGTACGGTTTGGTCTTTGCTGACCGTTTAAATAAAGAATAAATAGCTTGATAAACATCAGTGCTGTTCAGTATCAGTCATTGATGATCATTTCTAAACCACCCGAGCATCGTTTTCTGTATTATATGGTTTGTAAAAAAAGTTTTCTTCTCAGCACATATTGGTTAAAATATACGCCGATATGCTCCGATACGTCTGTGAAAGGCTCATATCGTCATGTCGGCTGATAAATCGGTCGGGCTCGAGAAGAAACCTAAAGGAGGTGAAATCGCTGCGGCGTAAAATGTGACTCACGTGGGGGATGAGATGAAGGAAGGCGTCGCCGCTCAGCGTGCCGACGGCCAGCGCCACCAGGAAGCTGAGGAGGAACTTGAAGAAAACTCTGTTCATGAGCGGGATGAGGACGACGCCGAGCAGGGACAGCAGGGAGATGATGGTGATGGAGACGAAGCCTCCGACCCACGCTGCAGCACGCACACGAACACGGTTACTTCGTTAAAGTCATCGCTCATCCAAAGATGAAACAACAGAAGATGATTTTACCTATCGTGATGTTTCGGTCCCCCGCCGAGGGCTCCCTGTGGCCGTGCGCTGAGCTGTTGTGGTCACCATGGTGACTGTGACCGTGTTTGTGGTCTGGTGATTAAAAAACAGTTTTATCAAACTACAAAACCGCCAGAAAACTTCATTTTTCAGTCACAGCCGTCTAAATACTGCAGCAGAGACCAGCAGCAGCAGTCCCACACACGGGCCCTGGGATTTTAGGACACCTCTAAGTTTTAAAGACGTTTCATGGATTTTAGGATGTTTGAGGATTTTAGGATTTTTCTAGGATAAACATCCTAAAATCCTAAAAACGTTCTAAAATCAAGAAAAAAAATCTGAGAAACGTGCTAAAATCCTACAAATGTCCTACAATCAAAGGAATATCCTAAAATCCAAGAAACATCTTAAAATCTGAGAATGACATAAAAGTCCTAGACGTCCAGTGATCCTAGAAACATCCTAAAATTTAATAAATGTGCTAAAATCCTAAAAATCTCCTAAAATCCTAAAATCCGAGAATCATGTGAAAGCCCTAGAAAAGTCCTAAAATCCTGTCAAAGGGCCTTAAAGCAGGTCGAGTATCGCTGCACTGCATTTAAAACGCAGGAGACAAAAATTCAAAAGTCCTCAGACAATTATTGAGCCACGATCAACTTAATCCTCAAAAACACAGTAAAAGTGAGATTTGGACGTTCAAGAGCTCAAGAGGTCAAAGGTAACAAAATCTTTGTGTGACCGTCTCTAAACTCGCTGACACCTTAACATAAATTTTTTGTTTTTTTTCTTTAAAGGATGAAGATTTGTCTCGTTTATGAGCTCCCACCTCTCTCCCCGTGTTCTGCAGCGCCGCCGTGCCGGACGCACGCGCCGCCATCAATCTGGTTGAGGAGGGCGGGGCATAGGAGGCTGAAGTCAGCGAGGGTCACGCCCACCTCCTGAGACATGCCGTGTGAGGACAGGATGCTGGACGCGTTGAGACACTGCAGGTAAAACACAACAACTCAACACGTGCTCTCACATTTTTAACCCTTTAGGGCCTGTTTGTCTCATTTCAGTCTCTTTTCTTCTTCCTGTTGTGATAACTGTGTGTGTGTTGATGCATGTGTCCTAAATGTAGTCCAGATTGTGTATTTGAGTGTAATCAGTGAATTTGCAGCTCAGCTCCTACAATAAGTCTAAAATACACTGTGGAAACTAAATAGTTACATTCAGACTGTTCAGGTCCAAAAATGCTCCATTGAAACCCATTCAAACTGACATTTTTGATCCCACAGCCATCAGAGCAGAAAAACAGGACTTGTATTATTTCTGGGTGTCATTCTGGGCTTTTGACTCTGAATTTGTCATTTTGACTATTTTCCACCTGATGAGGTCATTTTGACCATATTTGGCATCTGGAGGAAATACATGCTATTTCCACTAGGTGACCTGTCACAGTCAATGTAGCTGCTGATCACTGACATATCCCAGACTGTCAGCAGCTACACTCACACACTGACGTATCCCAGACTGTCAGCAGCTACACTCACACACTGACATATCCCAGACTGTCAGCAGCTACACTCACACACTGACATATCCCAGACTGTCAGCAGCTACACTCACACACTGAGGAGGAGGACACTCAACATCATTCTTTTTTTTCATCTAAACGCATAGAGGCATCATGACAAAAACCTGGCATTTAAAGGGTCAAAATTTGTAAAATTAATGAATATTTGATATTTATGATTAGGACTGATGGTAATTTAAAAAATGAACCAAATGAAAGCAGAAAATCACATTACTGTATAATAATTTTATTGCCTGATTTTTGAAGTGCAAGTGCATTTTGTGTGCAGAGTGATACGAGTGTGTGATATTAAAGCGGACTCTAAAGGGTTAAACAAAGCCCAGCTGAAAATGAGAAGCTAATGTCGTACCTCGACACCGTCCACGCTGTGGTTGTGGGGAAGATCCTGGTTTATGTGGTCATGGTCGTGGTCATGGTGGTCATGGTCGTGGTCCCCGCGGCTGACTGCGGCAGCCTGCGTCTGGCTCTCAGGAACCAGTCTGGCGGCAGACGCTCGGGTGGTTTCCTCCCCTGCAGGACCGGGTTGCTCTGTGCTGCCGTCTTCTCTCTTATGAGCTTCATCTGGTTTCACCACCAGCTGGGCGCTGTACGCCGCCGTGCTGCCGACCGCCTGAGCCGCCGCCGCCGCCGCCGTGGCCTTCTTGTCGTGCAGGTTGTGGTGGTTTTGCTGATCTTTGGACACTTCGGTCGTCTTTGGAAACTTTCCGAGCTGCGAGGGCTCAGTGCGTTTCTGGTGATGCGGGTTGTCGTGGAGATGGGGGTGATGGTGCTGGCGACCCTCGTGGTGGTGATGGTGATGGTGGTGGCGATGGTGGAGGTGATCGTGGTGGCCCGGTTGCTCGTGATGTTGCACCATAACGGTCCTGATGCGGTCCAAGCCCACGCTCTGCAGGAGACGCTTCAACCCGGCCAGAGAGATGGTGCCGTTTTCTCCGTATCTGTCACGTTTAGAAAACATCGAAAAATACGACAAAAATTCAGTTTTCGTACAAAATAACTTCTTCCAGAAATGCTGAGGATAACAATTAATCAGTGATCAATTAATCTGTCGCTAAGACTTGAATCAAACGTGAAATGTAATCAATCGGCTTTGCAACGCTGTCAAATTATATTCAGTACGCTGCTGAGAGCTTTGAAGAAAACACATTTTGCATTTTGTGAAATAAGTTTTTATGTATTTTTTAAAACAATCGATTAATAGATCGTTAATTTTACCAAAAATCAATTAACCCTTTGAAACCTGGATGGACGTCAGTTTTCTAGAGCTGAATTCAGATGCCTTTTACAAGCTGTTTAACCCTTTGAACCCTGGGCACATACAAGAAATCAGTCAAAGGTGACAAGAAAACTAAACTAAAGCTAAATTATATACATTTATAAATATTTTTTTCAGCACCTTTTAGGTCATTGACTTGTTTATTTTTGTGTTCACCTTTTAGTTGCTTATTTTCAGGTAATTGTCTTGTAACTTTTATTTTCTTTCTATTTTTAAAAAAAACTATTTTCTTGCTCTTTTTGGGGGCCAGGTCATGTTCATGTTCTGCGCGGCTTTTAAAGGGTTAAGGAAAGTGCTTTCTTTTTGCAGCCGTAACCAGAACAATTTTAATTTCAACACCGAGTTCTCGTCCAATATTTACGACCTGCCAGCCAACTTCAACAGTGCAGAGGGGAGTTCACTGCTATTTATGAACAAATTATTAATATTTCAGCGCACAGTCGTTTAATTTTTAACTATTGAACAACAAACGTGTTTACTAATTCATGACATGAAGTGCACGTGAGCCATACCTTCTTTAAGAGATCCAGTGTGTCGGATTTAGGGGGAAATTTTAATGCCCCTCAGAATGAAATTTAAGACAAATATTACAAAAAAAATAGTATTACAGGAAAAAAAAGAACCAACATGTGTCACTAAGGGTTGTGGAAATTTTTTCCCAAATATTTATTGCAACATAAAACGTGACTTTATGGTGATGTTACTGCGAGAAGCATTCGGTAAATTAGTATAGTTTTTAAATTTCCCAATTATTTAAAGATTTTACAAAGCAAACAAACAAAACAACTCACATCACATGCCTTTATATTTTTTAGACTTTTTAAATATTGATTTAAGGCATCATGGTTCAAGTCCTTTTCCATTAGACTCCTAATCGAGAAAACCATCTCTATTATGTGAAAAATAATAAGACTTATTAAAAGAAAAAACTTAATATACATAAAATATTCATTTTGTACAAGCTGTGAAAACCAGATACTTTTAGAAAACTCTTGTTTTTTAAATACATTTTTACATTTTTTTATCCTAAATGAGGGTGCAAGTTACTATGATTTTAACAGTTTTTTAATTACATCTTCTAATTTAAAATTATTTTCATTATCCTCTTTATCTCCTGTTTACTGGTCAACTGTCAGAAGAAACAAAGATCTACCAAAAGTTTGAAAAACTCTGAAATGTGATTTTTCAGTTTTTAACTGTGTAAAACCACAGAGGCAAATCTTTGCTGAGCTGCAACCGAGAAACGTCTCTTTAGGAAACACCAGCTGAAGAAAATATCTGAAGGTGTGCTGGACGCAAACGCCGTTATTCCTCCCTCAGTGAAAATGTCAGCAGAGAGCGGCGGCTCAAACCGTGACAGCAGCTGTGTGTGGTCAGAGCTCACCTGTTGAACAGAGCCTCCAGGTGCTGCCTCCGGCTCTGCTCCGCCGCCTGTGCGTCGACCACCGCGGACAGTAAACGCGCCGCGCCGTTCGTCTCCGTGCCGGACAGGCTGCAGTCCGTACCGGCTGACCCGTCGCCGCCGGACAGACTCTCCGCGAGGAGAAACATCAGCATCAACATCAACATCGTCTCTGCCGAGAAAACAAGTGAGAACAACTTTAAACCGCGTCTGAAACCCAACGACCCTCATTTTTTCATCATTTTATCACTTGGCTGTGTTCATGCATACAGCATACGTTCTGGCAATAAATAAATAAATTTTAATAAAATTAATTTAATTGAATATTTAAAAGTTTTTAAAAAAAACTTTGGCTGTCGAGAATTGAAAATAATTCTTTTTTGTATTTTCTAAATCTAAAAACATAAGGACATCATGACACCTGGCATTTAAAGGGTTAAAATTCAGAAAATTAATGAATATTTGATGTTAATGATAAGGACTGATATTGGTTAAAAAATAACTCAGAATATCCAACTTTTTTCTCGCAAATTTGTGACATTATTTTGGAAATTTAGAGTTTTTTCTCAGAATATTACCCTGCTTTTTAAAAAAATGTATTTACAAGGGTCCTCAAACGCTGCGGTGTCTGTCGGTATATTGATAATAATCAATAATAATAATAATAATAATAACGTGGATTTATATATCACCTTCCAAGGTACCCAAGGCTGCTTTACATAAACAGAAAACAAAATTTAACCAATAAAAAGACAAAAACAGAACAGAAATAATAATAGCGACAATCTTCAAATGTAATTATATGATTATAATAAAGCTGCTTACAGTAATTATGAATTAAAAATGGCTGCATTTGTGCCACTTGTGCAGATGTTATATACTGTTTTAAGTACTTTACGACACTAAATCATACTGACGTTGTTACATTAACTCTCTCAGACTGTTGTCTCTGCACACGTTTTCATATTTGCAGCACCGTGAACTTTTGCTGCTGCGCTCTTATTCTGAAACCGCTGTAATACACACGTTATGTACTTTTTAAAGGATCCCTGCCATCGTTTTATTGTACATTTATCTATTCTGTATATAAGTTCCGGAGTGTTGCAGTACTTTGCCTTTTTTATTCCTCTTAATATGTGTTTTATATGTTTAATGTAAAACCTGCTCAGCCATAACTGACTCTGCAGCTGCTTAATTTGAAATGAATTAACGTGTTTATACAAAAGGGAAGTTAATGACAGCGTGTGTGTCAGCCGCGCTGCATAACAAAAGACCCTTTTCTTTTTAAACCCGATTATGGTTAAGTCCGGATATCCGTTACAATCAAACACCTCTTATTCACAAAAATCCCATTAGCTCACACACACACACACACACACACACACACACACACACACACACACACACACACACATCGGCGATCACAGGGTCCGCAGGCGAAGATTAGATATAACCCACAGAGGCATTTAACCCTTTGAAACCTGAGGAAACTGGCTTCATTTCTCTCAAAAACATGGAAAAAAGTTATGAGAAAATTACCTGAAAGCTTTTAATTTTTAAAATTGAAAAAGGGTTTAAAAAGAAAAACACACAAAGTAAAAATAAAATAAATCAATAAATACATATATTGGTAAAATAGTTAATAATTATTATTACTATAACAATTATTAATATAGTTTTAAGGATAGCCCCCCCACACTTTTTTTTAAACGATTAGTATCTTTAATAATCACTGAGTGGAGGAGTATAAAGTTACATCACATTAAAATGTGGCCTTTGATAATAAGAGTATTTACTTTGCAGCACTGTTGTTGAATTAACTGTGAAAGTACACACTCAAATTAAACACACATCTGACGTTAATTTATATATTTACTTAAATCGACTTTTGAATGCAGGAAAGAAAATTACATGAAATTTAGCATACATGATAATTTTTTTTTAAAAAAATAAGGTAAAAACAAAACAATAAAAAAAATATATATTATTATTATTATAATAATAATAATAATAATAAGTATAGACAAAATATTTAATAGAAACAAATATATAGTTTTCTGGACATTTTTCTCTCTTAAAATTATCATTATGTTTTCATAGTTTCTTTCTATCCCTCTCTCTCAGCAGATTTTCTTTTTGCTAATTTACTACTTTATTAACTTTTTTAAAATAAGGTGTGACGTTTCCAGATGATATGATATGATATGAAAAACCTATATTTCCTGATGTGTTTTATTTAGAGCCGAATTGAAGAGCAGCTTCTAAATGGTTGGTTTATAAAAGAATCGGGCGTGTTAAGATTTTTATTTGTTCTCTAATGGGACGAGATTATTGTTTCATACGTCTTCTATATGAGGTCTGATGTTAATGGCAAGAAAAAAAAATCCTGGTGTGTTTTATGTAACGACGAATTGAAGAGCAACTTCTAAATAATTGGTTTACAAAAAAAAACTGATGTTGAGGTTGTATTTATCAAATAATGTGACGAGATTTTTTAAATTAATGGGTTTTCTGAATGAGGTCTGGCGTTGGAGAAATCTGGCTTCCGGGTGGCATAAAAAAAATATATATATTTTTTCTGGTTGGTTTTATGTGAAGCTGAATTGAAGAGCAGCTTCTAGAAAGTTGGTTTACAAAGAAATCAGTCGTGTTTAGGTTGTATATTCCCTATAATGGGACAAGATATGTAATCTATAGGTTTTCTAAATGAGGTGCGGTATTGCTGAAATCAAGCTAACGGATGACATCAAAAATCGATTATGCCTGGTGTGTTTGGTGTAAAGCCGAATTGCAGAGCAGCTTCTAAATTGTAGGTTTCCAAAAAAATCTGCCACATTAAGGTTGTATCTATCCTCTAATAGGACGAGTTGTTTTAATTTCTAAGTTTTCTACATGAGATCTGGCGCTGATGAGCTCAGGCTTCCGGGTGGCGTGGCGTTCTGGAAACGTCATATATCCGCGCTCAGCTCGCCGTCGTTGTGGCAGAGATGCGACTGTTTGGTGTTTAATTAAAGTGATACCTGACGGTGATGCTCACGCGGCGGCCGCCTCCTCACCTGCCGTGTTCGTGTCGGTGTGTTAGCCTGGTTAGCCTCCGTGCTAGCGGGCGGTTATGTGGTTAAATTCTCCGGGAGGACAGACGGCATCTGCCGCGCGGCTGCGGCCCAGGCTCGGGCCTCGCGGGCTCCGCCGGAGTTTAAAACAAAAATCAGTCCATGTGAAAAATGAAATCCTCCCGACAGCCGACCACGCGTGTCCGTTTGATCACACACACACACACACACACACACACACTCACACACACTGGAGGTAAACAGAAACACGTTGGGTTTCTGCGCTCCGCACCATCCCGGTGCCGTGTGCACAAAGACGGTAAACCCGGAAACGGAGCCGCTGCCGCCGCCGTGCGGAGCGGACACGCTGCAGCTGCACACGCGGGCTCACACAGAGACCAAAACACGCGCTAAAACCGCAGAAAATACCTTACCGTCCCCGGTGAGCGTCAGCGCAGTTTTATCCTCCCCTGTCGGTGTGTGAGAGCCTCCCGGTGCTGCTCGCTGCTCTCCGGTGCTCTCCGGTGCTCCCGTTAATGAAGGATGAGGGATGTCTGTGCCTCCTTCAGGGGCCGCCGGAAATCTGAGAGACGACCAGGAAGAGGAGGAGGGGGTGTCTGCAGAGGTGAGGCAGCCCGCCACAGCAGGTATCATACACAAACAATAAACAAACAAACAAATAAATAAACAGACCGCTGCTTTTATGAAGTTCATAATTTGGCGCATTCTACGCATTTTTTAAATTTATTTTTATTTATTTATCTTTTTGTGTAATTTTGGCTGTGTTCATGCACATGGTATACATTTTGTCCAGATTATGTATTTTTGTTTAATCTTAGCATATACCTCAATGAGGCCCAAAATAAAACTGCTAAAGGACAAAAAGCAACTACAAGGATACACGAAAGAACTGCAAAGAAACACAAAACGACCAAAAAAAGACATAAAATTATCTCAATGAGACCAAAAAGAACAGCAAAAAGACGAAAACAAAACTTCAAGGAAGCACAAAATGACCAAAAAAAGCAACTGAGTTAGCTTAAAGTGACACAGAAAAGACATAAAATTGCCTCAAATAGACCCAAAACAACTGCCAAAAGATGAAACCTGTTTTACGCTCTTTCACATTATTTTTTTTTCATTTTTTTCATGTTTTTATAATGTGTGTGTGTGTTGATGCATGTGTCGTAAATGTAGTCCAGATTGTGTATTTGAGTGTAATCAGTGAATTTCCAGCTCAGCTCCTACAATAACTCTCTATATATATAATTTAAATATATACATTAATTTTTGATGTTGTTCCCTGATTTTCATGTGATTTTCTTTTCACTAATTTCTTCTGAATTTCTGGCTCATTCCTTCCTAAATTGCTTATTGCCTTCTTCCCATGTTGTTGAAAAGAAATTTAAATATTAAGTCTTAGTCTTGTCAAAACGTGGGCTTTTGCTGGTGACATTTGAGCCTTCGGTATTTTCTAAAATCCTGGCTCCGGCATCACGTTTCTGCCCGCTGGGCTGCAAACTGCTCCGGCTGCATCACGCAGACCGAGCAGAGGGGTTCGCTTTTTCCGAGGAGGACTTGAAGGCATCGCGGGAGGACTCGGAGCTGATGCTGTGAAGGAGGACAGTAGTGAGGACATGTGACTGGGCTTAGGCAGCATGTGACGGCGGCGCCTGCGTCCAGGTCCCTGTGGGACAGAGGACAAGAGGATTAGTTTGGGAAAATATGGAAACTCTCAACTTTAGTTTTGGAGCACAGAAGTACTTTTTTTTTTACTTTGTGCACCTTCTCAGAGGGACATATTGTACTTTTTACCCCTTTAACCCATAGACACTGTTTGGCACATTTTTGTGTATCTGAGTGTAATCAGTGAATTTGCAGCTCAGCTCCTACAATAAGTCTAAAATACACTGTGGAAACTAAATAGTTACATTCAGACTGTTCAGGTCCAAAAATGCTCCATTGAAACCCATTCAAACTGACATTTTTGATCCCACAGCCATCAGAGCAGAAAAACAGGACTTGTATTATTTCTGGGTGTCATTCTGGGCTTTTGACTCTGAATTTGTCATTTTGACTATTTTCCACCTGATGAGGTCATTTTGACCATATTTGGCATATGGAGGAAATACATGCTATTTCCACTAGGTGACCTGTCACAGTCAATGTAGCTGCTGATCACTGACATATCCCAGACTGTCAGCAGCTACACTCACACACTGACATATCCCAGACTGTCAGCAGCTACACTCACACACTGACATATCCCAGACTGTCAGCAGCTACACTCACACACTGACAGATCCCAGACTGTCAGCAGCTACACTCACACACACTGACATATCCCAGACTGTCAGCAGCTACACTCACACACTGACATATCCCAGACTGTCAGCAGCTACACTCACACACTGAGGAGGAGGAGACTCAACATAATAATAAAAAAAAATCATCTAAAAACATAGTAACATCATGACAAAAGCCTGGCATTTAAAGGATTAAAATATTTGACATTTATAATTAGGACTGATGTTGGTTTAAAAACTAAAATTTAATAAAATCATATTAATGTATAATATTTTTTAAGGCTTGATTTTGAAAAGTGCGTTAAGTGTGCAGAGCAGTTTGAGCGTGAGTATTTTTTTTGCTGCTAATCATTGACGTATTGCAGGCTGTGATCATCAAAAAAATTATAAAAATCTGTTAAGCATGTAGTATATTACAAATAATTTATTTTATGTATTGTTTTTCATCTAAAAATATTGTGGCATAATGAGAAAAAGCTGACATTTAAAGGTTTAAAATTCAGAAAGTTATTGAATATTTGATATTTATTATTAGGACTGATGTTGGTTAAAAAATGAATTCAGTGGAGGTAAAAAATCATATTAATGTGTGATATTTTTTACAGCTTGATTGTGAGAAGTGCATTAAGTGCGCAGAGCTGAGCTGGTCGAAGTCTCACACACAGTTTAGATAAAAACCTAAAAACTCTCTGAAAACCGAACCCACGTGGATCCCAACAATCACCTGAAACCCAAATCTGCAGTCGTCCCACCTCCAAAACAAGCAGCGGTTCAGTTTTTCTGCCAACATGTGGTGTTTGCTTTGGTTTGTGTGTGGGAACGAGCTTTAAGTTGAGCCTCCGCTCAGCTTAAAAAGATCAACTGATGGGGCTGTTTAACCCTTTGAAACCTGGAATGCAGTCATTTATCTCGTGCTACGTTCACACGCCATTCACGTTTTTAAAGCTCTGAAATCTGAGCAAAATGCTTTGATTTCTTTCAAAAATGTACTAATTTTTAAAAATTAATATTGTTTTTTTTTTAACGTCTTTTTTTGCTAAATTTCAAGAAAATTTTCTCATAACTTGTAATTTCTTTCTATGTTTTTGAAAGAAATCTCTCCTTTGTTTAGGTTTCAAAGGGTTAAGGTCACAGACGGTTTACAGGAAACAGAAGACGTCAGACAGAATATTTTCTGGTGATTAATAGTTTGTTGTTTTGGGTGTTTCTCAGTGCTTTAGTTTAGCGCTGGACTCAGCTAATATTTACCAGGGTGTGTGTTAATGTCCCGCCCGGCTGCGACACATTCAGACCAACAATGCCTCTCGGCCAAACGGGATTAAACCAATCTGAAGTCTGCGGGGGAGTTAAAGGACCAGTCTGGGCTTTTTCTGTGTTTTTAAACGGGTGACAAACCTCACGTTCAGACTCTGGGCCTTTTCCCAAACCAGCCCTTAAAGCAGAGATACTCAGCTTGCTTTGTTTGGGGGCCACTTTTGCAAAATGACAAGAGGCCAGGGGCCACATACATGTTTGAAAGAAAACTTTCACTGCTGGAAAAAAGGCTGTTTTTAATAAAACTAGCCATGTCTGCAGTAGATACCAATATTTTTGAATTTGGTGTCAGTTAATCAGAGAAAACAGAGAGAAAACTCATTTTTGTTTAAGAGGTAGAAAGCCTACAACTACCAGAATGCACTGCACCACACCAGACCAATTAACACTTTCTGGGATTTAAGGAGGTAGCTCCGATTTTAGGACATAGGTTTTTAGGGCGTTTCTTGGATTTTAGGATGTTTCCAGGTTTTTAGGACGTTTCTTGGATTTTAGGATTTTTGTAGGATTTAAGAAAGTTTGTAAGATTTTACGACGTTTCTAGGTCTTTCGTCTCCAGGTCTAGTTACTTAGATTTGAGGACATTTCCAGGATTTTAGGCATTTCTAGGATTTCAGGACTTTTTTTTTTTTTCTGAGATTTTAGGCATTTCTCAGATTTTAGGACATTTCTCAGATTTTAGGACATCAGTGTCTCAGCTGTGTCCTCTGTCGGGGGTGTGGGGGATCCTCCTCTGGCTCTTTTTTTGATCAACAAACTCTATTTTGATGCTGTTTTATGTCTCTGACACCTTATTGTTATTGTGAATTAGAAAATGGTTTTGGGGGCCACTCAGCACCGTATCGGGCCAGATTTGACCCACGGGCTGTAAGTTGAGTATCACTATTACACACCGCCCGGCAAGCTGGCGTCCACTCTCAGATCACTTACAGCACCATATTGTGCTTTTCATGGAAGAGAAACTTTAGCAGAACTAAACTCCAAAGTGTTGAAGCCGCTCCTGGATCAGGACTCTCAGGGGTCAGCATTCAGGGCAGAGCCATCCCAGCGCTCGTCTCGCCCAGCCCACAACGACAATATTGGTTTTGGAGCGAGTGGCTGCTGGGAGGGTGTGTTCGTGTTTTTGGACGGGATGAAATGCAGCTTTAGTATCTTCACACACCGAGCGCGTCACGTACTTTACATCAGATACACTTCAAAGAAGAGCCGGTCCCAGTTCAACACACGGTCCCTTTTAGGAGACACGCTTTGACAAATGCAGGCCTGTCTCTATTAGAGGCTGGCTCTGGTTACCACGGTTACCACGCAGCTTCGTTTTCAGCGGTTGTTGTTGTTGACTCTCCACCAGGTTGTTGGCGACCTGCTGGAGAGTCAGTTAGCTGCGTTTGTATGTTTAAACTTTTGTCAGACACAATGAGATTTTCCACAATTCATTTAGTGAAACCACGAGCACCAAAAAAGACGGTATTATCAGCCGAGTAAACAAGAAAGATGAAAAAAGGGAGATGTAGAAGACTGCATTTAAAAAAGCTTAGGAAACATGTTCAGTGAAATATATTTATAATTATATATTTAAAATTATTTTTACAGAATTATTATAATTTTAAGCATTTTTTCATGTCATTTATGGCTTCTTTTTACTTTTTAAAACTTTTTTAGGGTTTTTCTTTTGTTGCAAAATTTCAGGTAATTTTTTCTTATTTTTCACAGATTTCTTGCTAACTTTGGGTCATGTCTTCTTTTGTTGCTCATAACCTTCTTCCCACATTTTTTTGTTTTTTAGCCAATTTGCCTGGGTTTCAAAGGGTTAAAATTTAATTTGATTTTATTTCCGTCTTTGTGGAGCAGCAGTTTTGTGTGGAAGGAGGTAAAAGCTCGTCCCTTACAGACGCCTGTCCCAAATTTAAGCCTGTTGAGTTTAATTTATTGAGCAGTGAGGTCATTAATTGGGGCTATTTATCAAAGTTTTACGGTTCATTTATATCAGATATATATCAAATATTGATCAAATGTAAAAAATGTTTTGAACCCTTTGAAACCTGAGCAAATTGGCCTGATTTCTTTCACAAACATGTCATTGAGCACCCTCCCCAAAAAGTGGAAAAAAAATGAAAAAGGAAGAAAAAAAACTAATAAACAAACAAAGAAATTACCTTGAAAAAGTGCTTAAAATATTTGTAATATGTAATATGATCCCTAGATTTAAAAGAAAAAAAGTCTAAATCTACTATTTTTTTGCAATTTGCAAACATTTCTGCCACTTTTTTTTGCCTTTTTGTTCCCATGTTTTTAGGAGAAATCACAGCAGTTTTTCGGGGTTCTGAGGTTTGAATTCTTGTGAAAAAGCATCAAAGAAAAGTGATGTCTCTCCAGGTTTGAAAGGGTTAAGTATTTCCACAGTGTGTTAACTGAAGTGCTGCTTTTAGTTTCCACGAGGGGGCGACTCTGAACTGAAGTGTCAGAAACAGTCTGAATGTGAAGCAGAACTGAAACACAGAGATCATTAACTCATTAACGTCCACAGAAACCGAAGTGTGCAGGTTCAGATCCGCGTTAGTGGCTTTTATCAGACCGGACAGGCGTTCCTGATCAAGTGGACTCTAAGTCTGAGTAAATGTGAGACTCTCACAATGTTTGGGGGATTTTCATTTGAGAAATTGTGTCAAAGCAACTGAAAAAAACCTCATTTGTTGTATAAAGAAAGCAGTTTTGACTTTACAACATTTAATCTTTAATTTGTTTAGTATTTTACAAAACAGCAGCTTTATTACTGTGAATATGAATGTGAGAGTTTTAGTGGGTTTTTCACTTTACTGTGAGAAAAAAAACATTTTATTAGTAAAATGAGAAGTAAAATACAGAATCAGTCAAACACTCATAAAAAAATAATGTTTCTGCAAATCATGGATGCATTAAATTTATATGTTACGAATCTTTACGCTCCTTTACATTTCATCGAGGCTGTGGTTAACGTGTGTTAGGATTACGCACTAAAACCACTTGATTAAGGTCAGGAAAAATTCCTCTTTTGGCTTTAAATGATCTGCTCTTTGGGGCGCTGGGTAGCTCAGATGGTAGAGCGCACGCCTCACATTCAGAGGCTACGTGTCCTCGTCACAGCGGCCGAGTTTGAATCCAGCCGGCGGCGCTTTGCCGCATGTCATCCACATTTCCTGTCGTCTCTGTAGCTGCCCTATCAAATCAAAACCCCCAAAAATAAAACTTAGGAAATAATCTGCTTGTCTTGCCACTATCCCAACAAAAAAAAAAAAGGCTTTATTGAAATACAGCGACTTTTCACTGGAAACAGCCACATCTGTTGCCTAAAAAGCAGCTGGAAATGCAGTGATGTCAGTGATGTCTCTTTAGAAAACAGCAGCTTTTCATGCCATTATTCTGCAGGAAACACGGCGACACTTAGCTAAAAAAACATCCATTTTTTGTGGCATTATACCTACGTGGGAAAACAATGACGGGTCGCTTGAAAACACCCACGTTTGTTACCTAAAGAGCAACTGCAAACAGCAAAAACACACCAAAAAAACAGCAGTTTTTGTTGTTTATTGCCTAAAAAGCAGCCAGAAACGCACTGATGTTTCGATAAAAAATAACCACATTTCAAGCCAGTGAACGCAGTGACAATTTGCTAAAAAACAACCATTTTTTGTGGCGTTATACCTAGTTGAAAAAGACCAGCAGGTTGCTTGAAAACACCCAAGTTTGTTGCCTCAAGAGCAACTTAAAACAGCAATAATTCACTAAAAAAACACTGTTTTTGCTGTTTTGGTCTCCCCTCCACCTCCCGATGACAGAGTCAGCTGAGAAACGTCACGAGAGACGTTGATGCGATACGTGTAAAACTTTTATGGTTTGCAGAAACATACAAAGCCAATATTTCCGCTGACGACTGGGCTGTAAAATGTGACTTTTTATACAAATTAAAGTGACATTTTGACGACACTAATTGATAAATGAATCAACATTTTACTCACAAGTGAAACGTTTTGAGGCGGCGGGACAAATGAAGCGTTGGTTAACTGATGTGGAGATTGTATGTGATGTTTTTAGGAGCTGCAGAAAAACGTCTTGACTTGTTTCTTTATCATTTCAAAGATTTAACGAAGGCGCTCTCATCCAGTGACCCACTTACTGTTTAAAACACAGACGATTGCAGTTATTATTTCACAGACAGAAATATTTTACAGTGTGTCTGAGAGTTTCATCAACTTTCTTCTTTAATAGGATGTATGTGATGAAATTTGGATGACAGGATGTGATGCAACTTCATGCTCCAGATGTCTGTTTTGAACATTTTCCTCTCCGTAGAAGAAACATCAGACTCTGTTTGTTTGTCTCACCTGCGTCTTTAATGAGACAGCTGAGCGCGCGCTCCTTCGTTTTCCTCTGCTCTTGCTCGTCGCTGCTTAAATGTGAATAATAAACGTCATTACAGAGCTTCAAACAGTCGTCCTCATCACTTTTACTGCCATCAAAGAGCGCAGAAATCAGATACGATGACCATAATATATTAATGGACATCGACTGCTTCAGTCAATTTCATGACTCGCTGGTTTCTTCTTCGGCTGCTGCAAATTCTGCCTTTCAAAATTCACTCCTCAACTCATCTGTCAGAGCAAAAACGACGACTCATATTCAACGAAAACGCTGACTTTATTTTGACTTTATAAGAAAAAGTGCAAAGTAGATTTAAGTGCATATGCAAATAGCAACATGGTGATACTAGAAACCATGCTCCCAAAAATGTCCTACGATGCTCCGTCTCACAGGAATTTGTAAAAACAGTTTTGGACAAAAATTATAAACAAGCACATAAACAACAGTTTCAGGCCTTCAGTTTTAATCCCAAATAAAAAAGAGCAGAGAAAGACTTTAGTCTTTGTGTGTTTGGGAGCCGGCGTTGGAGGACGAGGAGGGAGGCAGTGAAAATAACCAGCTTATTACGGCCCAGATTGTCCTAAGTAGATTCGGACGAAGTCCACCTTCTGTTATTTATTCCAACTATCTCCGTCTCAGTCTGGTCCAGCTCTGCAGATAATCGTCGTGTCTTATTTCTGCAGCTTTTGTCGAACCTCCATCCAAGTCAAAAGCCCAGAATGACACCCAGAAATAATACAAGTCCTGTTTTTCTGCTCTGATGGCTGTGGGATCAAAAATGTCAGTTTGAATGGGTTTCAATGGAGCATTTTTGGACCTGAACAGTCTGAATGTAACTATTTAGTTTCCACAGTGTATTTTAGACTTATTGTAGGAGCTGAGCTGCAAATTCACTGATTACACTCAAATACACAATCTGGACTACATTTAGGACACATGCATCAACACACACACAATAATAAAAACATGAAGGAGGAAAAGAGAGTAACGGAGTTAAGTTTGTTTTTGTTTCATTGATTCTGCAGCATCACGGCCTAAATGAATTCACCTCGTCACATTATGCACGTGAGAGGCGGCGCCGTGGCTTTTAGCTCAAATTGGCCGCCCACGTGTGTTGTGTTTTTAGGATATTTTTTTGTTATCAAGAAATGCACTCAGCATGTAAACGAGTCTGACACTCAAACAATTATTCAACTCAGTGAGTCAGAAGCACGCGCGGAAATGTGGCGGCAGAAAGTCTTCCTGCTGCTGCTTTTTCTTTTTGTTTGTGTCATCAGGAGTTTAGTTTCAAACGTTAACGGAAAGCTGTTAAAGAATGACGAGGGTAATTTAAGAAAGGTGTTTTAAGGTTCTGATGGTCTCTAAAAAAATTAATTTCCCTAATGTCGACCTAAAACTGTCACAAAAACAACCTGAAAACTGCTTAAAATGCAGGAAACATTTAACTTGACACAGAGACTTAAAATAAACCCTGCAGGAGTCAAAGTGCTCGTGTATTTCTTGAACATAGCTCTCGTGCACAAACATTTCGCAGCAGCGGCTCGATGCGGGAACCATCGACGGCTGCGAGCGCTTTGATTCGCACTTCGGCACACGAGGTCCTCGTCCTCGGAGTTTGTATTCAGCGGAGGTTTTTGTGGCTCGTACAGTCTTTGTGCGCTCACGTTGTTTCCTCCTGAATACGTCCATGTGGTTTCGTGCACGCGTGTTTTTCAGTCGCAGTAATTCTGTATCTAATGATGCTCTGGAGGAGAAAGAGCGACCTGCTGCCCTCTCCGCTGCCTCAGTGGTGTTTGCTCTCCTACGCTTTGATCAGTTTGTGATTGCGGACGCAGTGTGGACGTGACCCGGCGTCCCCCTCCACGCTCTGTCTCTTTATTCTGACATGCAAACAGAGCCGGCGGTCGCACTCTCGAGTCCTTGAGCGGCTGATGAGCGGCGACGCAGCAGCTGACAATATCATTTAGTCTGATGATGCAGACGGCTGAGATGAGCAGATTCCCATCAGCCCCTCTGGTCACCATCAGAGGCTGAGACGCAGACTGACGGCGCTCTGAGTGTTTTATTTAATCAGGACGCGTCTGCGCTCTAATGAGACACCGCGGAGCCTCTTTGTCCTGCAGAAACGAGGACGCAGAGCTCTGTCAGTGAGATCAAACTCTTTGATTTTCATTCTTTTGGCAGCATGATACAATATCCAGCAGTTATGTTGTCACCTGTCAGCAGTTTACACTCGTTTCCATGTTCAGTCTAATGACGTTAAACGATTTCAGAATAACCAATCACTGAAGAGCGATTCATACGCCTGAGCCTCACTTATTTCAGTCCACCGTCTCACTCTGAACTCATCAGAAACTGCCACCTTTTTCAGGGTTTCAGTAACCCTCAAACTGCGCAAATTAATATTACGAATATAAAATACACTTAATGGAAAGACGTCACTTTCGAAAAAACTCCTATTTATTGCAACAAAACTTTTTACGCTCGCCTGAGGTGGTATTTCAGGTGATTCGAAAAATCCAGATTTGTCCGAAGTGCAACAGACACTTTTTAGTCTTTTCTAGGTCACATGACGCTGTGAGGTCACATGAACCTGTGAGGTCACATGATGCTGTGAGGTCACATGACGCTGTGTCTATGTGCTTGTCAGTAGGAACTGGCTCCCTCATGATGCAGCAGGAGCTACAACATAACTCTGAGAAAGTTTTGAATCCACAATTCCTCTGTGAAATCGTGGACTACATCTCCCAGAAATCCCTCATACGTGGCCGCTCCCACGTATGAGGAGCCTTTCCATCATGGCTCATAACACGCCTACGTGACCTTAGATTGGAAATAATGATGACTAGTTTGGTGGCTGCAATAGAAATAAAGCTGCTGATGTGTTGAACATCCGTCGCCATGGTTACTGGGATGTTATCACCAGAGGAGAAGTCACATGACATCACTCAGTGAAAAACAGTCAGCTCCATGTTGAGTTTTGTCAACATTTCGAAAGTATCTCTTAAGTTTTGTGCAAATCTGTGATGAATGAATCGTCATAAAAAGTGCCGACTTTGATGATGTGTTTTCCAGCTGATCCAAAGGGGTTTTTGTGAGGGATTTTGGGGGATTTTGGGGGCTTTAGTGGCATCTAGCGGTGACGGTTACAGGCTGCAAACAGCTGAAACTTCTCCTGATTCCTTCTTTGTTCTCACCTATTTTCTCCGATGATTTGATGTTTGCTCTCCTGATTTCTGATGCAGATGCTGGAGGTGATTTTTTTTACTGAGTCCTGAATTAGCCACTGTTATTTTAAAAACTGAGGTATTTTGTAGTGACAGCTTTCATTTGTGTGATTTGAGGGTTAATGGAAACGTGACTCATGTTTGATAGTTTTGTCATTTTTCTGTAACAGAAGTGGACAAAACGTATTTCTGAAGTCGGCGTTCTGCGGCTCTCTGTGGATCAGACCGAGCACCTTTTTGACTGAACGTGTAAAATATCACAAACTAAAAAACACTTTTCATTCCAGCACGAGTCTGCCTTTGATTTAATTCAATTTACTAAACTTTATTAATCCCAGAGGGCCGTCAGAGGAGCCTGCCAGGCAGCTGTGTTGATTATTGTGAGGAGAGCTTATCAGCCAGCTGCAGCAGCGTCTGATGCAGCTTCTCCAGCCACGTTATTACGGCCGATATCTGCCGCTCTGATCCGTGATTATATTTGGGCGACTTGTTTCTCATAGGTCAACGCTGAATTGACTTCAGAACGTGTCGGGGGGGTCAGATCAATACTAGCTGCTTTGGTAAGCTCACTCTCTGATCCGCGGCTCGGCCAAATCGATGGTCACCAGGAGGCGGGGTCAGGGGGGAGCGGGGGGGGGCTTTATCAATAAGCTTCTGTATCGAAGGATGAAATCTGCAGGTCTGAAATGGCTCCACTTCATTAACAGATCGAGTTGGCGCCTGAATCAATGGAGCGAAGCGGCGAGCACTGTACGCGCACAGTGAGGGAGAGCAAGGCATGATGGGAAAACGGTGAGATGTACAGAAAGAGACGGATAGAAAAAAATCAAAGGTTAGAGAGAAGACGCAAAAAACAAACGGAAATCAAAGATTTTAACGACACTGAATGGATTTAATTCCCAAAGAGGATTCTGTCACTCACCCCGATTTTAAGGTTTTTCACGTGTTAAATTTGTTGAAAACATTGAGGTCAAACAGCTTCTTACCCTCCGAGCAGAGGACGAGATCAGCTGTCATTAACCCTTTGACACCTGAGCAAACTGCCCTGATTTAAAAAAATAAATAAATGGGACAACAAGCAACCTAACAAAAAATGGCCCTTTTCCTTGTTTAAATCTCAAATTCTCCATATTGTGTCAAATACAAATAAACTGCGTTTCACGTCGCACCTCTTTTGATTCTGCGATGTCAGCTTGCTGTCTCTTTGCAGCTGTTTTGCATCTCCTTGTAGTTTTTCGAATCTTTATGGTCATTTTTAGTCTTTTTGTAGTTTTTTTACAGCTCTGTGTCTCTTTGCAGCTGTTTTGCATCTCTTTGTAGTTTTTTGTGTCTATTTTCAGCAGTTTTGTGTCTCTTTGTAGCTGTTTTGCCTCTGTTGTTGTTTTGTCTATCTTTTAGCTGTTTTGCATCTCTTTGTCTTGTTTTGTGTCTGTTTGCAGCTCCTCTGCCTCTCTCTGTGGTTGTTTTGTGTCTCTTTGATGCTGTTTTGTATCTCTTTGTAGTTGTTTTGTGTCACTTTATGTTCAGTTTTTTTTTTTGCAGTTATTTGCACCTCAGTCGTCATTTTTGAGTCTTTGCAGCTGTTTCAAATCTCTCTGTAGTTGTGTTTTTTGTCTCTTTTTTGCAGATGTTTTGCATCTATTTGAGGCTGTTTTGTGTCTGTTTGTGGTCATTTTGAGTCTCCTCCAGGTCGGTGTATGTCTCTTTGAGTGACATTTTTCGGGTGAAGGCCCGTGACACTTTGGGCCCCGGGGCCCGTGCCTGGTCGGCCTGTTCAGTAGCGCATCCATGTTGGTGGTTCAGGGTCCGGATGACTGAGAGCCAGACTCAGAGTCTGTAAATATGGACGTGAGGATGTTGAATCCAGTGAGTGATGGGCCTTGAGATGGAAGAACACGAATAAAAGTCGTTTATTGAGCTGTTAATCACAGCTCAGACATGCGAGTTAAAATTCAAAAGGCAGAAAACAAATCAAACACGGATGCTTCGTTGCAAACTGTCGTGCTTAAAGCCAAATCTCTGCGGTCGGTCGTCATAGAAAACTGCCGTCGTATTTGGGGAACATCTATGAAACGTCTTGAGTTTTGTGTGACGTGTCAGCAGCTGACAGTCATCAGCGTCGTTTACTCTGAACATCATCACATCCTGTAACCGGATCTCAGGATGGACTGAAGGTAACGTTACGAGCGGGCCTCCTGCGCCGCACGTCCTCCGAGACTCATCTTCATTTCATTTTTCAGATGAGATTCGTGCACTTTTGTGACAGGTTGTCTGGAGGCGGAAACGTGGCTCCTTTTGAACGGATTCATGCTCTCAGCTTTCAATTAGCCCGGTGCTGCGGCAGTGACAGATGGAGGGAAAAGTCATTTTCTTTTCGGGCTCTGATGTGAGTCAAAGGAGAACGAGGCCGGAGGACGAATCCGACCCCGAGTTAAATTATCTGTGTTTAATTCTGAGAGTGAAGGAGCAGAGATGTCAGGTTTTTAGTCACGTGATCTGTGCGTCGTTATTATTTAAAGTCCATCTTTACGCCCAGCAGCTCACCTGGTACAGCGGGCGCCACGTGGACCAAAGACCAGTGCTGCACGCCGTCCTCCGTTTCCTCCCTTTCACACTAAAAGAAGCTGTCTGTCCAGTGAAGCTGAAAAGCAACACAAATCATTTTTAAAAATTAGTCGCAGATTTTTTGCATCTCGTTGTCGTTTTGCATCTCATGATGTGTTTCATCACGTGATGATGATGACAAAAAAGAAATTATAGTTTAACAAAAATACCAAGAAAATGAGCTGGAAAACAAAGAAAATTACCTGAAAATTAGTTTAAAGAAAAAAACTAAACAAAACAAGGTAAAAAAGACTTGTAAAAGGTGCTAAAAATTGCAATAATTCTGTTAAATAATTGTGACGTGTAATCATAATAATTATATAAAATTATATTTTCCTGAGACGTTCTCCCTCGCTTTTTGAAAATAATGTGCCAAATCTTCTAATTTCGTACTTTTTTTTTTTTTTTTAGAAAGAAATCGCACCAATGTACTCAGGGTTCAAAGGTTTAAATACTTGTGAAAGGAGCGTGAAAAGTGACGCAACTCCAGATTTCAAAGGGTTAATTTACTGATAATAGTAATGAACTAATAGTTTCTTATGCTGAATGCATAATTCAGAACGTACAAAGCAATAACTGCAGCTCAAACCTCTAAAGTACGCTCAATAACTTCATCTGTTCGTGATGAACCTCGCGGCTCCAGAAGCCTCATAACTCACAATCATTTTTATCTCATGTTTCGGCGGGAACGACACTTTAAACTGCCGCGTAAAACTGATTAATAATGTGTCAGTCCTGCATTTTAATCGCTGACACATTTCATGAAGTTCAGCGTCACTTTCACAGTTTATGGTCTTTATAAAGCGTCTTTGGGAGGAGGACGGGGTCGGCCTATTAAAACGTTATTGCAGTCATTAATTATATGAAAGCAGCAGACTCTAAAGTTCCTCCGAAGCTCAACATGAAGAGAAAGACGGCGCAGAGTGATGTTTAAAATATGTTTGTAAAAATCGATTTAAACATATTTGCATTAGTATCTCACACACTCGTATATTCGCTCTGCGTACAGAACGTGCTTTTCAAATCAAGCTTGAAAAGATGTCAGACGTTATTCTACTTTCATTTAGTTATTTTTTTAACCAACATCAGCCTAAATATAAATTTTCAAATATTCATTAATTTTCAGAATTTTAACCCTTAAAATGCCAGGTTTTTGTCATGATGCCACGATGTATTTAGATAAAAAAAATAATTATTTTCAATATACAACATGCAAAGTAGATTTTTTATATATTATCACAGCATGGGATATGTCAGTGATTAGCAGTAACAATGATTTTTATACATTATTTTTTTTTTGTGCAGTTTCAAATACTACACAGCTCTGCACAAAAATGCACTTTTTAAAAATCAGGCTAAAAAAAATATTATACAATATTATATATATTATATATTATTATAAATATTAAACTCAGATTTTCTGCTCTCTTTGAGTTTATTTTTTTAACCAACATCAGTCCGAATCAAAAATATAAAATATTCATTATTTTTTTCAGAATTTTTAATCCTTTAAATGCCAAGTTTTGGTCATGATGCCAAAAAAAGAGAGAAGAATTTTCAATATACTCCACGCTAAATATTTTGGTTTTTTTTTGCTGATGACAGCCTGGAATATGTCAATGATTACTGATTGATCTGTCAAATATGATTTTTTTAAAGTGTCATCAGGTGGAAAATAGTCAAAATGACAAATTCAGAGTCAAAAGCCCAGAATGACACCCAGAAATAATACAAGTCCTGTTTTTCTGCTCTGATGGCTGTGGGATCAAAAATGTCAGTTTGAATGGGTTTCAATGGAGCATTTTTGGACCTGAACAGTCTGAATGTAACTATTTAGTTTCCACAGTGTATTTTAGACTTATTGTAGGAGCTGAGCTGCAAATTCACTGATTACACTCAGAATACACAATCTGGACTACATTTAGGACACATGCATCAACACACACACACTTATCAAAAAACACGCTGAAATCACTGCAAAAGCGGCGGTTTTTGACAGTTTGGAATAAGTGGTCACAAAAAACTTGGGACATCTGCATCGGAGTCAGCGCAGACTGTCACGACCGTTTCTCTGAAGACACGTGACGGAGGAAAGACTAAGAAGACCGAGGAACATTAAAGAGCGCTCGGTCTTCGACATGAATTGACATTTCATGACAGAGATTACAGACACATGAGGACATGAGGACGTGAGGACGTGACCTCCGTGTCCTCAGAGGGGACCCTCATCACATGTTTCCAGGTGAACTTGTGAGCGATCACTGAGGACTGGGTGATTAAATGGCTTGTTAACGGTTGTGTGGTGATTAGCGAAGGGTTAAAGTGGACCCCCTCCCCTCCTCTCTCCGGCCCTGCAGGACGGATCGGATTATCCTCCGCCTGTTATCAGCGGGGGGGGGGGCTCTCGTGGAAGAGCTCGTGCTACAGATGGCAGAGGAAATTAGAGTCTGCACGCCATGATCAGGATCAGATCTAAGACCCCGAACCAGCCGGGTCCCCCTCAGGTGGAGGTCTCTCATCCACACGGAGGATCTTTGAGACCTGAGCAAATTGGTTTGATTTTTTTAGAAACACATGAGAAGAAAGCAGTGAGCAACTTGAATAGACATGGCCCAAAAATGAGCAAGACATTGATAAAAAAAGAAAATAGAATGAAAGAAGAATAGTTTAAAAAAAACAAGAAAATGACCCCAAAAAAGTGCTGAAAACTACCAAAAAAAACCCCCACATTTTCCTGTAACGTAATTTTAAATATATAATTATAATAATTATGAATATGGTTTTGTGTTTTATATTTTTACAAGCTTTTTAGCTTTTTAAAGTAATTTTTTAATAATAATTTTCAGATATTTTAGGTCACTTTTTATTTTTATTCTATTTTTTTTTTTTTTTACTATTTGTGGGACATTTCTTGCTGAGTTGCTCACTGCCCTTTCTCTCGTGTTTTTGGAGGGAATCATATCAATTCGCTCACATTTCAGAAAATGAAAAAAAGCTTGTAAAAGGCAACTGAACACAGCACAAAAAAAACTGATGTCCATCCATGTCTCAAAGGATTAACATTAAATTTGACTTTATTTTATTTCACTCAGCAGGCACAAACTCCAGTTAACGCCTCGATAATTTGGTATTTTAGTCACTTTTTTTGTAGCTTTAGTTATTTTTCCCGGAGCTCTTTATATAATCTTACAGCAAGGCTTCTTTTTAGTGACGCCGCCGTGAGACGACAGACTCCCAGCGTCTGCCAATCCACAACAAATGCAGTAAGCCAATTAGAGATAACTATCATGGAACTTAATTGAATTAGTATCGCTGATTTGCCATCCCTCTCTTTCCATTTAGGCCCTGCAATCCTCCCCTCCATCACACGCATTTACACTCCATTACAGCAGGCAGGCGGAGACCCCAGACCGTCTGCAGCGCCGGGAACAGCTACTCTGTAAAAGTAAGCCCGAGCAAGTATCGGGCCTGCGTCACAACCTGCCTCACTTTATCTCCCAGTACTGCAGAATCTACCGCGGTGCATCTGTAGGCGGGTTTCCGTGACAGATTTGCACAAAACAAATTTTCGAAATGTCGATAAAACACCTTTGTGAGACGACTGTGTTTCCACTGAGTGATGTTCTGCGACTATACACAAAATATAGCTTCCTTTTTGGAAAAAACAGTTTCTTTAAATCAGCTGCTCGCTGTAGTTTATCAAACAGGAGGAGTGACTTCAGGGACTATTTTCAGCTGCGTAGTAATCCACATTAGGCGGGTTTTCTGTTACAGATTTGCACAAAATTGAAGTGATAATGTCAAAATGTGTTTCCACTGAGTGATGTCATGTGACTTCTGCTCTGGTGATAACATCCCAGTAACCATGGCGATGGATGTTCAAAACATCCGCAGCTTTATTTCTTTGCAGCCACCAAACTAGTCGTCATTATTTCCAATCCAAGGCCACGTAGGCGTGTTATGGATCCATGATGGAAAGGCGAGCCCCTGGGAACGGCCACGCTTAATTTTGGATTAATTGCCCAGCACTACTCCTTAAAAAATATTGTTCTTATTCTTACATTTTTATTACAACTTGGCCTCGGGTCCGGATAGGATGAAGTTTTTGGTCCGGATCCGGACCGTGGTCTGCTGATGCCTGGCTTACAGGTAATGTGATGCATCAGTGGTATAGGCGCTATTAATAACCACCTCCGTGCGCATTGGTCGCGCACAATGACAGGAACTGCTCCAGTCCGTGCAGCCTGTCGGACATGTCCGCGGGCTGTCGAGCGGGCGGCTGTGGACATGTCCGCGGGCTGGAGCGGGCTGGTGGACATGTCTGCGGGCTGGACATTTGTTTGAAAGAAAAATGAAAGTAAAAGTAAACCAAAGAAAATATGAATCCAGTACGAATTTAACATCGGAAACGATTCGTATGTTGACTTTTGTTTGCTTGTACACACTTTTCAAACACTGTCTCTGTTTACCTCATAATTACATGATTTTATTTATTTTTTTTTAAATTCAAGAAACTTTCTTGGAGCTCCTTCAGAGCCTGCAGGCTGTAACGTAAACTGCTGAGGATATGTGATCGGTCTAATCAGAGCTGAGTAATCTGTAATTCTCCTCCTGAGACATATGGCGTGGGAGGAATAATCTGACAGCGACCGCCGGACGAGTTAAAACCCCGAACAGGAGACCGAAGCAGATGAAGCTTAGCGAGAAATTAAGACAAAACGTTTCCAGCACCACCAAACAGCACACTTCAGCTTTTTACCCACCGGAGCAAGAATTTAAACCGTCAATGAAGATTCAAGCCAGCGATAATAAAGTTAAAGAGGTTTCGCATCAAATTTATCCATCAAAAAATTAAAATGGAAAGATTAGACTTGACACTACATATTCTTATACTTTCAGTAAATTTAGGAGAAATAATCTGTCATTGGTTTTATGGCTGTGCGTAGAGCAGAATATTTCAGGTTGATGTTCAGCTTTGTATAAGAATAAAATCTGGGAAAACCATAAAATGATAAGTTATTATTAAAAGAAATTAAAAAATAATTTAACAAATAAATAAAAAAGGTCAAAATAGGAATGTTAAATTAAAAAATAAATAGAACATTTAAACAACATTAATGATTTTAAGATTTTAATCATATTTGGTATTCCTCAGGGAATTTTGAAATTTTTGGGGGGATTTTAGGATTTTATTGTTACTGCACGCTGCGCCGCTCACTTTAGATACTTTTTTTCAAATTTCTTATTTTCCAACTCAGTGTCTCATTCATTATAATTTTTAATATTTATTGATCACTGAGACCTGAGTACTACATTTCATTCTTCACATATATTTGCATTGCTGAAGTGCAAATAAAGAATCCTTGATCCTTGGAAAAAAAATATGAATTTTTCTTCACATTTAATATAATTTAACTGATTTTTAAAAATTTCCATCAAGAAACACAAATATGTGTTCATATATTGTGTGTTCTCAATTACATGCATTAATTATTATTATTATTATCATTATCATCATCATCATTAATCATCATCATTATTATTATTATTATTATTATAATCATTATTTATCATCATTATTATTATTATTATTGTTCTTGTTGTCGTGTTTCTCTTTGAAGTTAATTTGTGTTTTTTGTTGTTTTGGGCTCAATTTTTTTGTCTTTTTGTTTGTTTTTGCTCATACTGTGTTGTTTTTTTGTCATGTGTTTCCTTGTAGTCATTAAGTGTCTTTTTGTTGTCATTTAAGGTCTCTTGAGACAATTTTTTGTCTCTTTTAGTTTTTAGTCATTTTATGTTGATTTTAGTCATGTTGTGTCTTCTCGTGGATGTTTTGTCCCTCTTTGATTTTTCTTTTTGTCTTTTTGGACAATTGTGTTGCTGTTAAGTCATTTTGTGTCTCCGAGTGATTGTTTTGTGTCTGCTTGAAGTTTTTTGTCTCTTTGTGGTCTTTTTCTGTCTCCTTGTTGTTTATTTTTGTTGTCATTTTGGTCTCTGAGACAGTTTTTTGAGTGTTTGGGTTCATTTTTGTCCGTCTCTGTCACTTTGCATTACTTTTTAGTCATTTTATGTCTCCTCTAGTTGTTTTGTGTCTCTTTGTTGTTGTTTGGGTCTCTTTGAGACAATTTTCTGTCTTATTGAGGTCATTATGTTTCTCTTTAAGATAATTTCGTGTCTCCTTGTGGTGGCGTTGTGTCTTTTTTGTGTGTGGCTGCAGGAGCACACATGTTGTGAAATAAACAACCATTTTCTTGTCATGTTTGGTTTAATTTTTGGTTTCTCTTCTCTTTCTCTGCTCTTCAGCCTTCAGGACGCTGTCAGGAAGCGTCGAGCCGAGGGTCGCTGCCTTGCTCAGGAGAATCTCGGTCATTAATTTGAGGGTGAGTCATTAATTTTCCGGCCTGTGTGGGATTTTAAACGGCCTGTCTGATCTTTGGCTCAGTGTCAGAGTGAAGTGAAATAAATCAGGGCAGACTTCTTTATTTCTGCTGCGGTCTCTCCCTCCACACCTTCTGGAAGGTCTTTAACCTCGTCCAGGAAGCTAATCAGCGGCGTTGTGAGTGATTTAGAAAGGGCTCGCTTCTCTCTGCCGTCTGGCAGGCGGTGATAGCGCCCGGGAGAGCTGTTAGAGCCGCCGGCGTGGAACCGACCGTGTCCAACAGCACCGCAGAGGACTCACATCCGCCGCCGCCTCCACTGCTGCTGCTGCTGCTGCTGCTGCTGCGGCCTCCAGCATGTGAGAGGGAAAAGTGCGATGGGGGGTGGCGACAAACTAACAGCAGCTGGATGAAAGGTGGCGTGCCAAATTAGTCCACTAGTCCGTCTTGGTGGAGTGCCAGCGGTGCTCAAAATGGAGCTGTGAGCCAATCTGAGCTGTGTAAATATTAATCCAGTCAACACGGAGAGTTTAATGAGTCGTGTTGGGTCCTGTTTGAACAGCGAGCGCAGGAATCGCTCCTCATGATGGAAGCTGCTGTTTGGACTCTGAAAGTGAAACAAGATTTCACACATGAGGACTTTCACCTTCCTCTGAACCGCGAGCCCAAACACGACAGTCAAATTAAAGATCACAGTGGAAACATTCAAACTTTTAACAGTCAAATGTCGAGTTCAGACACATTTTACCAACATATTTCTATGACTTTGAGGCAGATTCTAAAAACCATGAATTTTCTGAAACAACCATCATTTATACTCCTTATCAGTTCTTTACATTACTATATTGCAGTCTTTTTTTCATTTTATCTTATTTTATTTAGGAGGGGGAATGGGGTGGTGGTTCCCATCCACCCAGAAATGTGATTTTAATTTTTTAAAATAAAACATTTTGGCATTTTTTCTTTCAGAATGTTTGGTAATTGTTTTTATTTGAAAGGGTTTGGTGATTCTTTCTCCTTTAAAAAAATATTTTTTTAAGGAAAAAAACGTTGGCAATTTTTAGAGAAAACATTTTGGCTTTTTCTTCTTAGTATAGTTTTGGCAATTTATTTTCCTTAAAATTTTTGGTTTTTTTTTTTCCTTTTTTTTTTTTTTTTTTTTAAATGTTTATACATAACGTTACCCAGATTTTAGGAACATATGCACGGACCTTAAAGAAAACATGCTGCTTAAACGTTACTAAAACATTGCATTAGTTGCATTCTCGCTGGGATATGTAAAAAAAAGGATCACTGCAGAGATTTGGATCTTTGCATCATCAAAAATCCTTATTGTGGCTTTTTCTGCATTCTGTGGTTTCCTGTTGAAGGTGTGCACGCGCGCGTGCGTGCGCGTGTGAGTTATAGGGGCGTGGAGGTGGAGGGGAGTGTTGCATCCTCTCACGTGACCAGCCTGTCTGTCCTCTCTCCCCTCAGTCCGGATCTCTTTGTTGTGGTTGCAGCTGCTGCTCTCTTTACGCACCGCGTCTCCGAGCCGCTTCATTACCGCGCGGACAAACACAACCGGAGCGCGTGATAATCACTGTGAGCGGGGTTCACCGGGACGTGGAGGCGCCGCTGCGTGCGCAGACACAAAGCTGCGTTCAGATAGATCCAGCTGAACACAAACACACAAAAAAAAAAAAACACGCGGAGCGGAGGACGGGCGGATGGCGGGGATGCTGCCGCTGCCTCCCTGGACGAACCGGACCGCCTCCGAGGCTTCCTGAACGAGCGGGGAGCTCTCCGCGCACTCCTCCGTCCGCAGCGCCTCCTCTGCTCCTCTCTCTGCCGCCGCTCGGAGCTCCTCCCGTCAGCGGGACGCAGCGCGAGGCAGCCGGGGTGTTTTCCGCTGCGTCTCCGCCTGCTTCAAATTGTTCGCTTCACCTGAAATCGAGGACCGAGCGATACGCGCGCCGCGTGTCTGGAGGTCGGATCATCGTCATGGTGTCAGGCCCGGGGAGGTGTCCCGGCGGGGTGGTCCGGTACCTGGTGTCCGCCTGCCTGCTGTCTCTGCTGCTCTACCTGCCGGAGGCTCGCGCGTCTTATTACCCACAGAGCGGAGAGTGCAAAGGCAAAGGGAAGGACTGCACAGGTAAGAAAACTGCTGTTTCTGCGTGTCTGTGCGCGCTCTGCTCTGCTGCTGTGGGCGTGCGCACCATGCACCCGCTCCAACCATCCCTCCGATCGCGGAGAGAAATCACCGTAATGTTGACAAATCAGCATGCAGCCGCTGCACTGCTGCATCACGGAGCCGTGAGTTCGCTTTGTGACGCTCCTGTGGCGGCTTCCGGCGGCTCACAGTCTCCGGTGTCCTCTGCGTCTCACCCGGAGTCTTATTAATGTGGCTTTAATGTGCTGTCAAATGTCTGCTGTCCTTATTGGACACTCTGTGCTCCATCATTAGTGCCCAGCTGACTGAAATATGACAAGATCACATAATTATTCCTGCGTGCTGTTTGGAAAATCAATATTCCGGCCGATAATGTGAACGTTGAGGCTTGTCGGAGGCATTTTAATCCACTGTGGCATCAATAGATTTATCATTTATTATCGGGATTATTGTTCTGACGTTGCAGCTTTGTTTTTCTCTGCGCTCCAGCTGTTTATTTCTGCATCAGAGATACTGTTTGTTTTGCTTGGGGGC
Source organism: Plectropomus leopardus (assembly GCF_008729295.1). Lineage (NCBI taxonomy): Eukaryota > Metazoa > Chordata > Actinopteri > Perciformes > Serranidae > Plectropomus > Plectropomus leopardus. The sequence goes on from NC_056474.1 coordinate 806,712, forward strand.
CACTTTTACAAAATGACAAAAGGCCAGGGGCCCATCGCAGCGGCCCCATACACGTTTCTACGATTTTAGGATGTTTCTTGGATTTTCGGATGATTCTAGGATATAAGGACATTTCAGGGATTTTAAGATGTTTCTAGCATTTTAGGAAGTTTCTAGGGTATTAGGATGTTTCATGGACTTTGGGAATGCAGGACATTTCTAGGATGTTTCCAGGATTTTAGGAAGTTTCAAAGTTTTTGTGGACTTTACTAGGATTTTAAGACATTTCTGAGATTTTAGGATGTTTCTAGAATTTTAGGGTGTTTATTGGATTTTAAGACATATCTGATTTTAGGACATTTCTTGGATTTTAGGACATTCCTATAGGACATGTCTGGGATTTTAGGACGTTTTGAGGATTCAAGGACACTTCCAGGATTTTAGGACATTTCTAGGATTTTAGGATGTTTCATGGAATTTATGAGGTGTCTAGGATTTTGGGACATTTCCTCTATTTCAGGACATTTCCAGGATTCTAGGACATTTTATGATGTTGATTTAGATTTAGATTTTGGGAGGTTTCTCCTATTTCTTTAGAGTTTTAGGATGCCTCCAGGATTTTAGGACATTTTTAGGATTTGCTATAGTGACTTAGTGTGCAGAGACTTTGATCTGTTGATTGTTTTCTTGATTATTGTTCATTGTTTGGTCGGAAAAATTTCAGATCACAATGAAAAAATGTTGATCTTCTTCTCCAAATCCCAAGACGATGTCCTCGAGGGTCTTGTTTTGTCCGAACCAAAAGATAATCAGTTTCCTGTAGAATCCGAGATTTTTCTTTCTTTTTTATTCAAAAATTACTCAACTGATTGACCAGTTGCCACAGAAGTTTGGCGTTAATTTCATATTTGTCAACTAATCATAAATTGTTGCAGCCCTGGTAAAGGTGAGAACAGTTTGTGTTCTAGTAAAGTCAGAAAATGACGTTTTGCTTTAATGCAGCCTTTTAAAACCAAAGACAACTTTAACGATATCACAATATCCAAAATCTAAGACGGTATGTGGTCTCATATCAGGGCATCGATATGATATTGATAAGATATTGGCACAGAAACCGTGTGGTTACGGTGAGGAGACGGTCATGTTTTGGCTTAAAAAACAGGGTTTTGGGGGCACAGTCCACCTGGAAACACGGCATCTTAAAAGCAGCTGTTTGTGTCGGCAGGTGTGGCTCCATCCTCCATGACCTCCACATGGTGTATGAAATGTATAAATGCCACATATTTGTGGTTTGCAGGAAGATGCCAGCGTGCTGGTCCTCCGTGAGTCTGTGAGCTTTTCTGGACGTATTAATATTCTGACAGAGTTTGTAGAGGATGCTGTTTGCATCCTCCTGCATTAATATCTGATATTCATAAATTCATTATGCTGTTATGCTGTTCTTTCTCTTTAGCTTTTATGAAATATTTAAAAGGAAAAAACAGCAGTCATGTAAATGAGTGTTAGCTGTCACTCCGAGTGTCTGGAGTAACCCGCCTCACTCATGTTTTATTAATGAGCCTCTGAATTACCGTTTTTTCATGCGCCGCTCGCATTGTTTGCATTGAGAAACGGAGCGTTTTCCTCACAGACGAGCGCGCTGTGATCCTGATCTCTGCTCTCCTGCAGACGCCCGACACACCGGAGCATAATGCAAATGTTCTGCAAGGCAAATGAAAATGTTCCGAGTCACTAAACAAACCAAATACCTCGATTTATTTCAGCACAGAAAAGTCTGATTCACACAGCCGCCGCCGCTCCGTGCATAGCAACGACCCCGCTGCACTGCTCCGCGTCCTGAAACCACGGAGTCCATCCCGCCGCTTTCAAAAGAGCTCAGAGCTCAGAAAGCAAAAAAGAAAAGAAGAAAGCTTTTACAGTCACAACAAGATGGCTCGTGGCACTTTGTTGGAAGCTGCTGTGTTTCGGGGTCTGAAGGGGAAACAGGCCTGCAGCAGCAGCGAGCGTTCAGAGCACGCCGTTACTCACCGCCGCTCACACTGCTGCCAGCACGCCGCGTGGAGAGGACGCTCGCGGCTTATCTGACGTCAGCTGTCCATTTTCCCCGAGCAGAAGCTCGCAGTCTGCGTCGGCCGCTTGCTGCCGTTTTTCTCACTCGGTTAGGTGTGAAAATTTGGGTAAAAGAACATAAAACAGAAATCAGTACGGCTGATTCAAAGGATCAGAATCGAAAATGCTGTACTGATCCCCGAGGGGGGAATCGCGGTTCATCGCAGTCGGCGTGTTCCTGAGATTTCAGGACGTTTCAAGGATTTAAGGATGTTTTTAGCAGCTTTCGCTGTCACAGTTTACAACATTAACATGTTGACAGCGAAGTGGACAAACAGTCATTCGTAAAGCGTCCCGCTCTGGAGACAGAAGTCATCTTCAGCCGGTTATTGACTTCCTGTCCGGCCATCATGTCGATTGTCAGCAAAACAGCGTGAGAACAGATGAGATCGATGAGTCTGAGTCGGTTTTGCTCACGTTTGTGAGTCAGATCTGTCCTCACATGGTCCTCATGTGTTGTTTTGGGGCTTTTTTTTTTAGATCTGGGAAGTCACGTGAGAATAATTTTCTGGAGGCACATGTGTTCAGCAGACCTCCTCCCGGTCTCTCCGGGGTTTAGAGAGTTTTACCAGCTTTGAGTCGTTCATGAGGCGCGTTTCCATCGAGTGATGTTCATTAGCAGAGTATTTCATCCATGATATCAAAATACGCCGCACAGCCTTTGCTTCGGTTTCTGCAGGCTCCTCTCCCTCCTCTGCTCTGAGGTCTTGATTAAAAACTGGCATTTTGTTGCTGCTTTGAATCTAATTTCACCATAATTTCTTGGTCTCGTATAAGGAGCGGCTGTGGCTCAGAGGTAGAGCGGGTCGTCCTCTAATGGGAAGGTCAGTGGTTCGATCCCGGCTCCTCCAGTCAACATGTGAATGATTACCGAGAAGCAGGTGGCACCTTTTACGGGAGCCTCGGCCAGCAGTGTGTGAATGTGTGTGTGAATGGGTGAATGTGACATGAAGTGTGAAAGTGCTTTGAGTGGTCAAAAAGACGAGAAAAGCGCCATACAAGTGCGGTCCATTTGTATGAGAAGATCTCACTCTCTTCCTACATCGTCACACAGAAGCACGCCACGTCTTTAAGAGCATCCTGAGGCTATTTATTGTACATCATGTGACATATTAAAGTAAAAAAAATGCAGTTTTGCAAAATATGGCTTTTTAAAATCACCTGAAAAACCACCTCAAAGGAGCGTAAAACACAAAGGAGCCGGTTTCTACCAACGAGTGCGCAGCCATAGCATCATGTGACCTGGAAAAGCCAAAAAAAGTGTTTCCACTGCAGTTTGGACAAATGTGGCTTTTTTTAAAAATTGCCTGAAATGCCGGATTTAAAACGGACAGCAGAGACGAAACTACAACCTGTCATAATTTACACAATTAAAACTACTGACGCCAAGATTTCACAGAGCACATATTTAAATTAAAATACAGTGATTCATTTCCATATCACTAAAACTGTGAATGAAGATGACAGTAAAAGTTCAGTTAAAAACATATTTTTCCACCAAATGATAGAAAAGTATGGATAAGGACTCGGATCGAGGAGGCGTCTCGTTAATGGGACCCACACTGAGCTCGTCCTCTCAGGCTGATGTGTCCCTTCAGCTCTTCGGTGATGAATCACGGGAGCTGGCAGCGAGCCTGGACCGACCCGGCGGGTGCAGCATCTCGAGGAAGCAAAAGAAGTCATAAACAAAAACTCTTCGTGGGAAATATTCCTGCTGTGACGTCACCTGACAACACGCGAGTTTCTAATCACCGTCAGCTGTTTTCCTCCACAGGAAGCAGGTTTGATTTTGTCCAGAGCAGCTTCACTCTGAAGGAGGAGACGGCTGGAAATAAAAGCACTGCAGCTGCATGTCCAAAATGTGCATATCGACACTTCTCAAATCCAGATTTATTCATAAAGCACATATCAAAACAACAGAGCTGACCGAAGTGCTGTACATTGTCATTGTGGCGTTTTGTTGATGTAGTTCGGTGAAATACAGCCGGAGCGTTTTATTCTGAAAACTAACCGTATGTTCTAATGTTGCGTCGCTGTGACTTCCTGTCTGACCTGTGCTCCAGCGTCCATCGATTCGAAGCGCAGCAGAGCCACGGGAAGTAAACTTATTCCCCAAATTTCCACCAGATCTGTGTTCGGTCCGGCTCCGATCCGTTTGTTTGTTTATTTATATTTTTACTTACCTGTTTGTTTTTTATTTGTTTGTGCTTTTAAAAAAAGTATTTTCACGGATTTCTTCTCTCTCATTTCCGGGTCGTTTCTCCTGAAGTTGCTCATTCTTCTCATGTTTTTGAGAGAAGTTGAGCCGGTTCGTGATGAGGGTTAGAAACTGGCCTGCTGGGAGCCGCTCTGCGATCGCTCTGCCCGACGGCGCTCGGTGGATCGTGCGTGTCGGTCGTGACGTTTAGCGGAAGGAAATCTGATGAGAAATCCTCTGGAAGGACGTGATTGAGATTTCCGCCGAGGACGCTGTGACGTTCGCGGAGCTGCAGCTGAATATTGATGTTGTGTCGGCTCTGTTTACAGTTTACACTCTGGTCATTTAGCCGAAGCTGTGATCCAGAGCAGCTGCTGACGAGGAGGAGGAGGAGGAGGAGGAGGAGGAGGAGGAAGACGCCTGCTGTTCAGTCGTCCTGAGACACGGCGGTGAACAGAGACGAGTAGGTGGAGAGCTTTTCCTCCGCGTGTTTAAAGGTGGAGACGCGTTTGCATCGTCCCTGCAGGATGTGACGCTCTTTGTTGCTCGGCCTGTCTGGAGTCGCAGATATCAGCGCCGCTCTGTAATGAGTTGTCATTCAGCGGCGGGCTCTGGAGAGCGGCCCTCGGGCTGCTGGGAAATCAGCGGCTAAATGAACGGAGGGAGTTTTCTTGTGTTTTTGGGCTCTCGGGGCAAACGTTGAACCAGAGCAGCTGCAGAGTCGTACTGGAGCCTCCGAAACAAAGAGCGACGCCGTCAGAGAGGTCTGCTGTGGGCTGCAGAGATTTTGTATTTACACATTTCTTTATTGTCTCTCCAGTCAGGGAGTTTTGGTTTCCTTTGATTCTGTTTGGAGTCGGGGGGCTCGCTGGTTTGGAAGACAAACACTTCTTTAAAAATCACCCAAAATTCCTAAAACAAAACAAAAAAAGCACCAAAAAGTTTTTAAAAAAAACAAAAAAAGTGGCAAAAATTTCTCCTTAAAAAAAATTCTAAAGGAAAAAAATCACCATACATTTTTAAAGAACATAAATTGCAAAAAAAAGTTCTTTAAAAATCATCAAAAATTTCCATAGAAAAAAAAGTTCCAAAATTTTTTAAAGAAAAAAATCACAATTTTTCTTTAAAATCACTAAAAGATTCAAAAGAAAAGTGTCAAAAATGTTTTAAGGGAAATTTGTTTTTACAGCTATTTAAAGTTGTATGCCCCGCCCCTAAAGCCATACACAAACACACACACACACACAAAACAACGGTTCTTATTTTTGGTGATTATATATACACAAAAACTGTTCGGAATATTTTATTTCATTTCTGGAAATAGATGCCCCCAAATCCTACACACTGGACATTTCAAAACAAAACTTTATTTTGATGTTATTTGTAATTCAAGTGAAACGTCACACCAGGTTGTTAGGTAACGAATGAGGAGGCTGTGTGTGTGTTTGTGTGTGTGTGTGTGTGTGTGTGTGTGTGTGTGTGTGTCTGTCTGTGTGTGTGTGTGTGTGTGTGTGTGTGTAACAGTTTAACAGGCGTTTTATTCCTCGTAATGGAGCAGAAACAAACAGATGATAAACGACAAGATGTTCTCTCTGCTTTATAAAAAAAAAGAACAGCCGAAATCTAATTTTATTGGACACACAGCAGAAATAACATTAATCATATTTTTGGCACAGAAACGCCGCCGCCCCCTCGTTTTTACACATCAGGCAGATTGAAGTGTTTCCATGCAGATGCTGCAGATTGATGACACTTCTGTTCTCTTTAATAAACAGGAGGATGTGCGGCGCCGAGCCTCCTGACTTCATCACAGGATCCGTTTTTTAATATTTTTTAATGCTGAAACACCTCTGTGACACGCTGTCTCCTGTTACTCTGACTGAGTCATTTATTTGTCAGATTCTCCCTGTAGTCCAAATATTTGAGGAAAAAAGGCTTTTGACCATCTGATTTTAAATATTTTAGTTGGTATCATTGCATATTAAAAATGGAGGTGTTTCTCTGATGATTAATCCTTTAAAACCTGGATCGACATCAGTTTTTTTGTGTGTTCAGGCGCCTTTTCACAAGCTGTTGGACCCTTTGAAACCCGAGCGAATAGGTTTCAAAAACACGGGGAAAAGGCCTTGACCAGCTTGGCAGGAAATGTCCCTCAAATTGCAAGAAATTTGTAAAGAGGTGACAAGAAATTAGCTAAAGAAAGTTAGTAAAAAAAGTGGAGTATTATTACAAAATTATCACAAAAAAGGGAAAAATGTCCAGAAAACGATCATCTCATGCAACTCGGAGTGAGACACATTTGTCCCGCTCGGCTGCAGCTTCTGTTTGAAACATTGAAATAAATCGCAGCTGGTTTTAGTTGCAACAGCCTTTAAACAAAGTTTGCATCGGACTGTGGTTTGTTCCAGATCTGACACCGAAAAACTGAACCAGCTCCAAACGACTGATGAGTCTGTGGCCTTTTTTGGGGAACGTACTCTTCATTTTCATTTACACTCGCTGTCATGTTGTCGTGTGTGTGTGTGTGTGTGTGTGTGTGTGGAAGGTAGAGGGCAGATTTATTAGTTATTTTTTAAACAAAGTTTAAAAATAGAAATTACATTTGCCCTTGATGCTGCTACAAGAGTCTGGTGTCCTGTCAGCTCTGAACAAGGTCTGTCTATCCAGTACAACAGCTTGATCCGGGATGTTAGGGGTTAACCATGTCTCTGTGAAGATCTCTCATTCGTTGCTGAGTCTCAATCAGATCTCATCCACCTCACTCTCCTGCGAGCGGACATTAGCCAGAAAAAGGCTTGGTAGAGGAACAGCTCTCGGGTCAGCCTCGCCCTGATGCCGGCTCTCCTCCTCCGCCACTTTCGGTTTTGTTTCTCCCCTCTGGTCCATCTGGCCGCTCGGCACACGCCCCCGGTGGGAATCCTCTTGCAGTCTGCTGCACTCAGTCCAAAACCCCCATAACTTTTCCCGATGTTGTATCGTGTTTGGGTAGTTAAAGAGAAAAACTAGATTTAGAGGATTTAGATTTAAAAATAGTCCTTAAGCACAAATTTGCATTTATTGATGAAAATTAATATGTCGCTCAGCCGTAGTTTACAAAGGTCAAACTTGAACGATGCTCATGGCGGCTGTTGACTCCTCCACGGTCGCTGCCTCACAGAGCTGCTCGCACCACTATCGCCTCTCAGCCTTTTTTTGTTGTTGTAATTTTATTTTATTTATACTTTATTCAGACTGAGACCGTCATTTTCAGTGGCGCCTAGTGTAGATGGCGTTTCATTGACATGACGCACACATCGATTTAAAACAACAGAACAAGCACCAATACAAAAAAAATAACAGCTCGTCAGTAAGAGTTAACGAAGATTAACAAAAAGTTTTTCCTTCTTTTTGAGTTTCTTTTCTGTAACGTTTCACCTCAGAATCGACTCCTACGGTGTTCATTTCATCATCAAGCCAGCGTCTGTAAAAACGGAGGCTTCGCCGAGATAAATCAAACGCCCGAGATGAAGGATTTTCAGGAAATGGAGATGTCACGGTTCCTGATGAATCCTGAAATGGTTTCCTCCCTCCGTTCTCGAAGTTTAATTGAGCCTCGAGGATTAAAAACACTGTGGAGTCAAAGTGCTCGTCAAGTTTATGAAACTGACCACCTGCTCGCTCGTTTTGAGAAAAATTCTCCCCGAAATGTCAGGACGGAGTGAGGATGACAGATGAGATTAGAGAGTTTTCCTCCTGATGTCAGTTTTACTTTCTCTCCAGCTGAGAAGGAATTATCCTCCCATCAGTTTTGCCGACTGATTTCGGGGCAAACCAATTATCTGCGGCGCTGTGGGGTGACAGGAGCTTTTAATTGTCTTTCACGAGGCCGTAAAAGGTGTTTGTCAACCGGCTGGATGTGGACTTTGTAAATCTGCGCTGGTTTCTCGGAGTTTAATTAAGCCTGGAGGATAAAACGGCAGCAAAGAGTCGAGCCACAGATGTCTGTCAGAGAGTCCGACTCTGTTGCTGTTGTTGCTGTTGTTGCTGTTGTTGCTGTTGTTGCTGTTGTTGTTGCTGTTGTTGTTGCTGTTGTTACTGTTGTTGTTGTTGTTGTTGCTGTTGTTGTTGTTGTTGCTGTTGTTGTTGTTGCTGTTGCTGTTGCTGTTGTTGCTGTTGCTGTTGTTGCTGTTGCTGTTGTTGTTGTTGTTGTTGCTGTTGTTGTTGTTGCTGCTGTTGCTGTTGCTGTTGTTGCTGTTGCTGTTGCTGTTGTTGTTGCTGTTGCTGTTGTTGCTGTTGCTGTTGTTGCTGTTGCTGTTGCTGTTGTTGCTGTTGTTGTTGCTGTTGTTGCTGTTGCTGTCGCTGTTGTTGCTGTTGCTGTTGCTGTTGTTGTTGTTGCTGCTGTTTGCTGTCGCTGTTGTTGCTGTTGCTGTTGTTGTTGTTGCTGCTGTTGCTGTCGCTGTTGTTGCTGTTGCTGTTGCTGTTGTTGTTGTTGCTGCTGTTGTGAAGTTTTACAGCAGTCAGATTCCCCTGAGTGAATTTTTAACTCGCGGCGCTGAAGAACGTGTTGTTTACAGTCTGTCATTAAGTTGTTGTACTGCGAACTTTCTCAAACTTTTTTTCATAAATTATAGTGCACGAGTTGGGAATGCTTGTAAATGGTCGCGATAAAGCTGTGCTGTCAAACGTGGACCTCTATGACTTCACTTCATCGAGGATCGTCTCTGTTTTTGGATGTTTTGTTCACTGTCGATGTTGTTGGTGAAATCTTCCTTTAATAAGACAGTGGATGTTTTTTTTTGGTTTTTGATCATACGTGTTGTTGGCTGCTGGTCGTGCTGTGATTTCGATGATTGACTTGAACATTGACCCCAAAAGTTGCAGAAAAGATGTGTTTGTAGTTTTAAAGGTAGATTTTTTATGTTGCTGTTGTGTTTTGGGAAAATCTCTCACATATTGTTGCCTGCAGACAGGAGAAATAAAGTTTTAAAGTCCATCATTGTGGAAGCTCGTGTAGGAGTTGAGGAAGCTCTCGTTTCTCGACGCTTTAACGTCCCTCGTGTCGTGTCGAGAGTAAAAAGGTGACGCGATGTGTGTGAGAAGCCGTCTGGAGTCGGCGGCGTCGATGCAGACGGCCTCTTCGTGTTCAACCATAAAAAGTCATTTCCAATACGCCACCTGCTCAGTAGATGCTGTTTTGCTGACGACAGTCTGGGATGTCGGTGATTAGCAGCAACAGTGATGGTGAAATTGTGGTATATTGGTGTATTTTACGCCAACTATAGTAAAAACGTCGCTTTTAGTCGGTGTTTGTGACGCGTTTGTGCAGAACATGGTGGTTTATGCGGATTAATGTTGTCTTTGCGTTAAACTTTACAGCATTAGTGAGTTGGTTGTGACTTCTCATCTGGTCAGCTGTTTTTATGGAAGAGTAATTTTACATATCAGTGTTGTTGCAGTGATTTGACTCGTGCATTAATGAGGTAATAATTTCATGTTTCCTGAGCGATCTTGGTGCTGAGGCGGCTGTGCTGTCATGCGGATTTGAGCGCGCTCTAACTGTCTTGTGGACCAATCAGATTGCTTGGTCGGATCTACTTGTTGCATAGATGAATATAAAACACAGCTGTTTTAATCTGTGCGCCGTCGTCGTCCTCAGACTAAAGAACCATTTTTTCGTCGTTGTCCGTGAGGCTGCAGCTCGCTGATCTTTTCTTTAAAAATTGCCCCAAAAAATCACCAACATTTTTCTTCACAAACTGACAAAAATTTACAAAGAAAACAATTTTTTTTTCTTTAAAAATCGGCAGTAAAATAAATGTAAGACACAGCTATTTAAAGCTGAGCGCTGCTGTCGTCGTCAGACTAAAGAAGCGTTTTTCTGATGTTGTCCGTGAGGCTGCAGCTCGCCGACTTAATTTCGCTCTGACTGATGAAGACATTGGTGCTGATGAAGAACAGATTCACAGGAAGTCGTGCTCTAAAACGACCTTCTCAGCGTCCTCTTACGGACTTCGTCTCCTGGAGCTTTTGAACCATCAGCTGCTGTGATGTTTGTGATTCTTCTTCTCTTGCTGCTGAGCTCATCGGACGTCTCGGAGGAAACGTAAATAAAGCGAGCGTCCTGCTGCTGTTTACGTGGTCTCGGCGAGAGAGGTTTGGAGGACGAACAGCTGCAGGACGAGCTGAGACGGAGGCGACACACGTCTCTGTGTTCTGCTGCGTGAATCATCGGCTCTGCTGGATGAGAAAAGTGGAAAAAAGAGTGGCGGGACGGTTTCGGCGGCTTCAGACAGCTGCAGGTCGCTCAGAGCGCTGACGGCGCGCTGATGCTTTCATGGTTCGATGTGACGGAGCTCTCACTGTCAGAACAAGTCACTCAAGCTGAAGGCACAGTGACCTCAGTCTGATGACAGGAGACGTAATCCACTTTAAAATGTGCATTAAATAAGTTTTAACCCCTTAGGGCCCGCTTCAATATCGCACACACTCGTAGCGCTCTGCGCACAAAATGCGCTTTTCATCATAAAGCTATGAAAGATATTACACATTAATATGATTTTCTACTTTCATTAAGTTATTTTTAACCATCAGTCCTAATCACAAATATCAAATATTAATTAATTTTCTGAATTTTAACCCTTTAAATGCCAGGTTTTGTCATGATGCTGCTATGTTTACAGATGAAAAAAACATTAAAAAAAATTTAAATAATTTTCAATATAATTCATGTTAAAAAAACAAAAAAATTAAAATCATTTTCGATATAAAACATGTTAAAAACACACAAAAAATTAAAATCATTTTCGATATAATACGTGTTAAAGAAAAAATAAGAAATTAAAATCATTTTTGATATATAACACATAAAGAGAAAGAAAACAAAAAAAAAAATAAATAAATAAAATCCGTAGCGTAGTTCATTTCAGCCTCATCCCATTTTCTTACTTTTGGCGTTTGCATTTAAGCTTCAAAAATACTTTTTTCTGTGTGAAGATTATTTTATCGTCTGATGGAAAAATCTCGTGGGCTGTTTTTCTGTCATGTGTGAATAAAAACGATGTATCGAGTTCTGCTGCACTGATTTTCATCTTTTTCTGAGTCGGACAGCGAACGCTAAATCAGTGCAGCACTATTTTAAAAAGCTTAATATTTGTGTGATAATGGAGGTCAGAGGTCACAGCAGAGGGGGAGATTCATGAGAAGAGAGGAAGTGTGATTCGCTCCCCGCGGGTCGACTCCAGCTCTGTTTGCTGCAGAGCGCAGCTGCGTCTCTTCACATTAGGTGGTCTTCATACAACACAATTCTCTGTTTTGCTTTTCGCCGGCGGATATTTATTCCGATTGCTGCTTTTTCCAACTTTTAGACTTTTTTTTAAAGACGAGACCACCAGTGAGTCGTGCTTTATCTGACCTTCCGAACGACCCGCGTTGAGTCAGCTTGTGCAGTATTTATCGGTCCAGTTAGTGCAGCTGGTGTCGGGAGAGATGATCGACCTCGCTGCGGAGGATCGGGAGAGAAGCATCGTCTTGTTCTCAAATGTTAAGACTGTGACATTCAGACAGTTAAGGAGCTTTAATCTGCTCATTTTACCTCCTCAGTCCTTCAGGTTACATGGTTTTGAGTTGCAGAGTGACAGAGATTTCAGCCGCAGAGATTTCTGTCTCTCCAAAATAATAATGATAATAATAATAATAATAATGATAACTAGACAAAGTGTAAAACAATAAAAAACAAAATATATATATATATGTATATATTAAAGATTCATTCATTAACACGAAAAATATCTTAAAATAAATGCTTCAAAAGCCTTTTTAGTTCATACAAATGAGGTTTTTCAGCAAATTGTCAGAATTATTAAAAATGATGTCTTTGCTCATTTTTTTGGTCATTTATTTGCTCGTTGCTTTCTTTCCATGTTTTTGAAGCAGAAGTAGCTCAGGTTTCAAAGAGTTAAGAGAAGTAAAAATCTGTGCAGGTTTTAAGCTGAAATACACAAAAACCTGTCAGATGCCACTGAAAAAAGTGTTTTTTTTAATCTTACATAACCAATATTAACCTTTTAAAACCTCATTCATTCAAAATTATAACAAGAAGCTAACGAGCAGCTTAACAACACGGCCCAAAGAATAACAAGGATTTGGTAAAAAGTTGCAAGAAAATGATCTGGAAATAAAAAAAGTTTGTTTTTCTGTAGCATAATGTAAAATACATACGTCTAATGATCATAATTTGTTTTGTTTTTTACATTTCCTCCTAGTTTTTGATCATTTTCGAATAATCCTCTCCCCTTTTATAAAAACAAATTTTCAGGTCATTTTCTCTGTCACCTTTGACTTATTTGTCTTTTTGTAAAAAACTAAATTTTGAGCTAAAAGAGGCTAAAAACCTTCGTATAGAGCTGGTGACTTCTTTGATCCTTTGTTTTTGTGAGATTTTGGTTATTGAAGCTTTAAATGTAAACGCTGCGCTCTCGGGGGCGCTCACCACAGTCCTTATTTAAAGCACGGCATTGTGGGAAACACCAGCCCTCGTTTCCTCCACGTTTATGTACGCATTAGAGGAACTCGTCGTCTTTTGTTTCCCCGCCTCCCCGTCACACAAAACCATGACCGCTCATCCAGATCGCCGCAGCCGCCGCAGCCGCCGCAGCTCAACACATTTCCTTTTCTTGTAAAACGTCTCCTCCTGAATCAGGCTGTGAAAGGAGCTTTCTGTCTCCTGAAGACAATGTCCGCGGGTTCGAATCTGCGTCTCTCTGTCAGCCCTGCGGCTCATTAGACTTCCTGTTCACGTCAGCTGACTCCGAATGTCAGAAAACTGAGACGTCGAGCATATGAGGAATCTTATCTCGACAAATAAGCGATAACACAAAATGAAAAAGCAGTTATCGCTCCGGAGAGAGGAGACGTCTTCAGCGTGCGGTCAGATATTCTGCTGCGGAGGTGTTTTAAAAACAGAAAATCATACAAAAATCTGCCACATAACATTAAAGCACACTCTTAATTATTTTACAAAGGCTTTCATTTTATTTAATTAGGCTCACTTTCACAGTTTTGGTCAGTTTTTTTTTTTGAGTTTTTCCTTTTCCTCAAAAAAAATAAAACAACTTCTAAAAGATTATAAAAAAGAAATAAAATATTAATTCTCCCATCGACAAGTTATGAGAAAGCTGTTTACCTTCAAATCTTATGTTTAAAATTAATATTAAACATTTTTATAAGCTTTTCTCCTTAAAAACCTCCTCAACCACATAAAGAGCCAATTAAAAATATCTTCTGATATTATAGTCCCTGAATTAATCCATTAAGTTCCCCATAAAACCCCATGAACAAAACATGTACCCCCAAGGAGCCTCGCTTTTTAATTAAGGTTCATCTGAGGGGGGACGTAATTTAATGTCTAAAATCCTAGAAACCTCCTAAAATCCCAGGATTTTTCACCCTTTAAACTCCTTTAACGTGGGAAAACCTAGCTGTTATACCTAAACATATTATAATTAATTAATTCAAATTATTCACTCTTCCCTCAGAGACCCACAGATAAACTTTTATGCCTTGAAAGAACTTTAAGCCTTTTTTGGTCAATTTTCATTTGTGTTAATCCTGTAAAAACCATTAAAAAATGCATTCGATCTATTATAATTTCTGCAGTGTAATCCATAATTAAATCCGTTAATGACGGCTCCAGAAAACACAAATGGACATTTGCATGTTCAGAAACTTGAAAAGGACTTTTCTACCTTAAACACCCTGTGTCTTCCTCACATTTTTCACAGATTACGCTTCATGAAAAAAATAGTCCCCTACCAGAGGTCAAAATTAATCCCCAACGTTAAAAAATCCTAAATATGTACTCAAATTCGAGAAACAAGCTAAAATGTGAGAAATATCCACGAAACTTCCTTAAATCCTAGAAAAGTCCTAAAATCCGAGAAACCCTCTTAAAATCCCAGAAACGTCCTAATTTCTAGATATATACTAAAATCCTGGAAACCTCCTGTAATCTGAGAAATGTTCTTAAGTCCTAGGAACGTCCTAAAATCCCAGGAGGTGCTAAAATTTGAGAAATGTGCTAATAATATCCTAAAATCCCAGAAATGTCTTTAAAACCTGTGGCCCTCTTGGCCAAAGCAGGTTGAGAATCTCTGGCTTCCCGTTTGACTGTAATAAGAGATCGTTTTCTCATTACATCACCCACCGGCGGGAATGTTTATTGGTCTGGTGTGGTGCAGTGCATTCTGGGAGTTGTAGGTTTTCTACTTCTTGAGCAAAAGTGCCCTCTTTCTCTGTTTTCTCTGCTCATGTGGTACCAATGTCAAAAGTATTTGCATCTCTCTGCTGCGGAGACAGACCAGTTTTATGAAAAGTATTGTCTCCAGCAGTGAAGTACTTCTCGCGTACAATACGCCACCGCTGTTGAATAATAAAGTTTTCTCTTTGCAGACGAATGTCTGCTGTAAGTGTGCATGAGAGTGTGTCCTGAGGACTGAGCGCCGTCTTTATGTCCCGTCACTCTTGTTATTAGCCTCGCGGATAAAGAGCTGCTTCTCGCTGATGGTGATGAATTCTTCATGACAAAATAAACCCGCGGAGGCCGAGTCGTACATTTATTTATTCTGCAGGAATTGATTGAACCAATATTTTCACACTACGGGACGATTTATAATTCAGTGCCGCTGCGTTTTTAATTCTGCGGCCGCCATACATCATCTGTCCCGTGGTCTGTCGGCGCCGCTCCTTTCACCCTCCTCAGCCTCTGTCGCAGGCCTCAGGAGCTCCTGTTCTCTGCAGGGTTTGTTGTGAAGCCATTAGCCGCCGCGCGCTCGGGGTTAGCTCCCCCTCACATCGATTGGACGGACAAAGAGCCTCGAGCCCGCGGGGCCGGCTGCTGTGCATCTGTAAACCCTCAGCGGCGTCTGCAGGCTCCTGTTACCTCGCTGCGTCAGGAGCTGCAGCGCTGCAACTCTTTGTGCACCAATTAAAATGCATCAAGTGCAAATCACGTGGGGGGGGGGGGGGGGGGGGGTCTGCTGTCGTCTGCTGTGCCCAGAATTGAAATGGGACCTGATTAGTCTCGCATCACAGACTCTCTGGGCGAATCCATTCAATGCAGCAACAAGGCAGGAGGAGGAGGAGGAGGAGGAGGAGGAGGAGGAGGAGCTGTGAGGCTGAAGAAGCTCCCCGTGTGTAAATCTGTGTTGGCTCATATTTTTGGATCCAGATGATGGTGATCAGGTCAGATGGAGGGTGAAGTTTAGGACATGTGAAGGGCGTTGGGGTGTTTATTTTTCGTGTTGCCCGCTGGCTGCTGCTGCTGCTTTCCATCTGAGGAAAAAAAACGCTGTGAAAGAAGGAAGTGTTTGAAATTCACTCAGTAATTTAAAGCAGGGACACTCAACATGTTTTGCTTGGGGGGACACTTTTGCAAAATGACTAGAGGGCCAGGGGCCAGTCACAGCAGCCCACATACATGTTTCTGGGATTTTAGGACGTCTCGTGGATTTAAGTACATTCATCAGATTTTAAGATGTTTCTAAGATTTTAGGTAATTTCTCGGGTTTTAGGTAGTTTCAAGGACTCTAGGTTGTAGGATTTAAAGATGTTTCTAAGACTTCGGGACATTGCTCAGATTGTAGGACATTTTGAGGATTTTAAGACATTTCTGGAATTTTAGGACAATCTATGATTTTAGGGCATTTCTCTGATTTTAGTACGTTTCTAGGATTTGAGGACACATCTAGGATTTTAGAATGGTTCTAGAATTTTTGAGTGTTCGTGAGTATTAAGGACGTTTCAAGAATTTTACGGCCATTTAGAGTTTTTGATGTTTCTCAGATTTTTTTTATATAATTTAAACATTTCTGAAATTTTAAGACATTTCTAGGATTTTAGTACATTAGGGTCTTAGCCAGGACCTCTGTCAGGGGTGTGGGGGATCCTCCACTGGCTTTCAATTAATCAACAAGCTCAATTTTGATGCTTTTTTGAATGTTTTTACTTGTGTATTCAACAATCCAAAAACCAAAATGATTATGTCATGTAAGAGCCCAAAAACACAAAACCGGCCTCAAAGTAGGGCTGGGCGATAACGATATCAATCGCGAAATAACTTTTCTTCGATTGAAATATGGGATGTAGTCGATAGAGTGACGATAGAACTCATTCCTGCCATGTTTTGACAACACAAACAGCCAATGATAATAAGAATAGCGCCGCGGAGAACCAAATGCAGTAAAGGACTTTGACTGTCAAACAGCTGAGTGTTTGACAGCCACAGCACTGAAACAGACACATTTGCAGAGGTGGAAAGTGACTTCTTTAGATTTCTACAGACTGTGCTTAAATTTACCTGAAGTTTGTTTAAGATGGAGCTTTTCATTTTTATATAATGCTGGAAAGTTTAATAAATAATAATAACTCATATGTTTATTACACTCCAACACACCATGGTCACATGACACTGTGTCAGTGAACTATGAGGACAAAAAACAAACCACAAAAAACAAAATAATCCTTCTTTAATCGTCATCAAAGTAAAATATTCAGTTAATGGTGATATTGATTTTAGGTTTGAGGCTCGGACCTTTGCTGGGAGGACATTTTAGTAACTGGACCTCTGTGAGTTTTAGTAGAATAGGTCCTCCAGCTGGTGATGCTGTTCTACAGTATATTTGTCATGTTCAATGTCTGACAGAAAATAAATATTTAAACCAAAATGAACCTGATGATATCTTCATATCTCACTGAGGAGTCAAAGGAACCTTTAAGCTCGACAGAAATACTGATTTGATGTATATCATGATAAATATAGATATCTACTAATATGAAAAAAACATTGTGATAAGACTTTATTCCATATCGCCCGGCCCTACCTCAAAGAATTAGCAGCGACAAAGCCGTCCGACTGTTGCATTGCCTCGAATCAGCCAAAAAGTTGCACATGAAAACACCGCAAAGACTTTAACAAACGACCAACCAGCATGAAATACAATATGTTCAGTTTCTACACACACGACGAAAAGACAAAAACCCAAAGCAGATATGAAATGTTAGTTATTGCGCTGTGGAGGTGCTCCAGGGTCTGTTTGTTATTTTTGGACAGAGTCAGACCTGTGACCCTTGTTTCCAGTCTTTATGCTAAGCTAAGCTAACCACGTCCCGTCCCCAGCTCCGCCACACACAGACAGAATATTTGCTTCGATGTGAACACGTCGCTCTCAGATGATTTGTGGGAAATAACATTTAAACAGTAAAAGCACTCTGGGATAAAGACTTTTAAAATGTGACATTTTCAGGACAAGAATCTTTCATATTTTGCTCCAAACTGTTTTTCTGTGGATCACACTGAGCTGGTTTCTGCTCAATGAAAAGCTTTTACTGTCTGATCGATGGAAATGTCGGTCGAGCTTGTGACTCTCGTCTCCTCTCAAACACGCCTCGGTCTCGGCTTTCTTTCACCGGATTTCCGTCTGTTTGTGGTTTGCTCTCGCTGCCTGTTCATCACAGTAATTCAGCGTCTTCTCTGAGGTTTTATTCCTGCAGCGGCAGGCCGACCGCAGCGGGAGGCTTTCAGTCTGGAGCATCTGAGAGCTAAATCTCCGCTTTGTCTTCCAGAGGAGACGAAAATGTCTCACGTCAAACTAACGCTTTAAAGTCTAAATGAACAGCGTGCGTGTCGGGTCGTGTGGCGCCGACTCAGAATCAATACCAGGGTGAGAAATTTCCCATCTCTGCAGCAGCGTTAACAACGCTGGTGGTGAGACTGTTGTGATCGCTCAGGTTGGGAGAGGATGAGGTTGTTAAAGCAGCCTGAGAGTGAGAAATTGAAAATGCAGATTCACAAAAGCCAGACGATCCTCTGCTCGGTTAAGTCTGCCTTAAACAAAATGCTTCTGTTTCATAATTCAGGTTTTAGATGTATTGTTTCTGCCTTGAAGCTGGATGTATTTCGGGCGCCTCGGGAACAGAGGGAGGTTGTGACAGAGTTCGGGGTCGCTGCACGCTCGTAGCATCCCGACGGCGGCGTCCACGAGGCTCATAAACAGTCCCAACATGCAGAGAGGCCGTAAACAGTCTGTGAGAAACGCCTGGAGGAGGACAAAAGCCCCCTCAGTCTCTGTTTGGCTCTGTGTGCAGACTCTCTGAAGAGCTTTCCACAGTAAAAAGCAGCACTTCAGCGCAAAAACAACACAGATTTATTGCAGGCAAATCGCACTGACAGAGCAGATCAGCCTGCAGACGGAGGACTCCGAAAAATAATTAACAAGGGAAACATACGAGCTCGGATCCTGCAGATCTGTGTTCTATCAAACTGTTTTTACACCGTTTACAGCCGACGATTCAACAGCCATTACGTGAATTTACATTCAGTCATCTGCTGTGTTTCTGCTGAGTCAAAAGCCACAAACAGCGCGAAGTCCAAAACAGCGGCATCACTGTGTCGAAGTCTCCTTCATTAACCCTTTGAAACTTAGAGCGACATCACTTTTCCTGTGCTGCTTTCACAAGTAATTAAACCTCTGAGCCGTGAGAAATCGGTTTGACTTCTCTCAAAAACACAGAGACAAAGGCAACAAGAAACTTGGTAAAAAATGTTCCACAAGTTACAAAAAAAATTGGTAGATTTAGAAAATTATTAGCTAGGGAAAAACTACATTCAGAATGATCATAATTACATTTCTAAAATATGCTACAAAATTACTAATCATAAATATTTATGCTTTTTTTTAGCAATATTCTGTCTTTTTCTTTTTTCCTCTCTAATTTTGGGGTATTTTTCTGGTGTTTTTTACTAATTTCATGTTTCAGTGCTTGCTTTGTTTGGGGTCCAGTCGCAGCAGCTCCATACGTGTTTCTCTGATTTTAGGACATTTCTAAGACTTTAGGATTAGGATAAGATTAAATATATTCATCAGATTCAATGACGTGTCTGGGATTTGAGGACGTTTCTCAATTTTTTAAGATGTTTACAGGATTTCAGGATATTTCTTGGTTTCTAGGATTTTAGGATGTTTTGAGGATTTAATGGCATTTCTAGGATTTTCTTACATTTCTAGGATTTTCTGGATGGTTCTAGGATTCAGTATATTTCTCAGATTTAATGACGTCCCTCGGATTTAAGGACATGTCTAGGATTTTTGGATGTTTCTACGATATCAGGACATTTCTCGAATTTTAAGATTTTAAGACTCTGGCGACATAGGAGTCATGCCCACCTTTACCTGACTGCACCTGTCTCTTTGGAAATGATTTTTTTTAAAACAGAAAGTAAGATTTCCGTTTTCTCTGTCATCGTGTGCTGACCTCTCATTACCTCGCCTTACCTGTCGGGTAATCATACAGATATGTCGTCGTGAGTATACTGGCCCCTTAAAGCAGCCGCTGTGCTTCATTAGCCTCAGCGGCCCCCTCCCCCACAGCATGTCCCCTCTTAACAACAAAAGGACTCCTCCCTCAATACAACAGAAAAACACACTCAGAGGCTGTAAGCCGCGCTGGCTGCAGCGTTAATTCACCGCCACTGAATTGAGACAAATTACACTGTATGAAGTTGTGGGGATGTAATTATGCAAATCACACGGTGGTCTGCGGGGGCGAAGGACGCTGAAGAGGCTGACACGCGAGCTGATTCAGAGCCAGCAGCAGCGAGGGGAGGAAGAGGAGGAGGAGGAGGAAGAGGAGGAGGAGGAGGAAAAGGAGGAAGAGGAGGATGAAACATGAAACTGGCTTCTGGTTTTGGGCGTCTGAGCGCTTCATGCAGCTGCAGCTTCAGGCTGGAAACATCTGGAGGAGACACAGCAGCTGTTTTCTGCTCTTAATAATTCAGGACAAAACAAAAAACAAAACTCACGTTCAGACGTATAAATGTTCCTTCATTAACCCTTTGAAACTGGGAGCCACATCACGTTTCTTGTGCTGCTTTCAGACGCACTTCAAAAGTTATTAAACCTTTGAACCAAGAGAAATTGGTTGGATTTCTTTCAAAAACATGGAGAAAATGCAATAGAGAACGCAAAATGCAAAAAAAAAAAAAAAAGGTAGATTTAGGAAAAAAAGCTTGGGAAAAACCATATTCAGAATTATTATAATTACATAATTAAATATGCTACAAAATTATTATAATTTCAGCACTTTTCTTAGATCATTTCCTTGCTCTTTTTACCTGAGTTTTTCTCTCTCTCTCTAATCTTCAAGTCATTTTCTTGTGATTATTTTACTTGTTTCTTGATAGTTTTTGGGTCATTTCTTCTTTCATTGCCTTCTTCGCATGTTTTTGAAAGAGATCAAAGCCAGTTTGCTCAGATTTCTCCCTCATGATGCAGCAGGAGCTACAAGAGCTGTTATTGCATCACATAACTCTGAGAAAGTTTTTAACCCACAATTCCTCTGTGAAATCGTGGACTACATCTCCCAGAAATCCCTCATACGTGGTCGCTCCCACGTATAAGGGGCTCGCCTTTCCATCATGGCTCCATAACACGCCTACGTGGCCTTGGATTGGAAATAATGACGGCTAGTGCGGTGGCTGCAATAGAAATAAAGCTGCTGTTTTGAACATCCGTCATCCTGCTTCTTGAAAGAGGAGAAAATCACAGTCGGCTCCACATTGTGTTTTATCGACATTTCAAAAATAATGCTTAAGTTTTGCGCAAATCTGCAATGGAAACTCAACTAATATCGATTACTCCGCAGCTGAAAATAGACCCTAAGTCACTGTTTCCCCCAGAGCAGCTGATTTAAAGATTTTTTTTTCAAAAATGAAGCCATATATTTGTGTGTTTCAAGTTTCCATCGTCGGGAAACTTACATTACAGATTTACGCAATTTTTAAAAAAATTTGGACAAAACAAAAGTGCAAGATGACTGTGTTTTTCCACCGATAGATATTATGCAACTTCTCTCGCAATAACTTTCTAGTAACCATGGCGATGGATGTCCAAAACATTGGCAGGTTAATTTCTATCGCAGCCGCTCAATAAAGCCGATCTAATATCTCTGTCATTTCTTTGTCTCGTATCAGAGTGAAGAAGAGCTCGGTCTCTTCCTGCGTCCACACACGCACACGAGTCATGTTTTTGTCAAATGTCATGTGACTTTGTTTTTCTTCTTCTTTGGGTTTAATGGCGGTTGGCGTCCATAAAGTGGCATTACTGTCACTCGCTGTTACACATCATACGAGCTATAAAAGCAAAGCAAAGCATTACACTTTTGTAAAATGTGGCTTTGTTTCAAATCGCCTGAAATACCGCCTCATGCAAGCGTAAAAACTTTTTTGCAATAGACGTGAGTTTTTTTCGAATTTGATGTGCTTCCATAAGGCGTATTTTGCATTTGCAGTAACAGTTTGCACAGTTAGAGGGTTAATGGAAACCCGGCTACCGACAGGAGGTCAGAGAGTGTCCAGAGACTGACGAACACATGGAGGTTTTTTGAAATAAACGGTTTCTCACAGAGTCGGAGGAGAAGTTTAATATCTTGTCTCTTTCCTCTTTAACTGCAGCAGCTCGCTGTTAGTCATTTCTTGGTTTTCTGTGAGATGGCGAGAGAAGCTGGTAGATTTTGGGCCTGCAGGGGACACTTTAACTTCCTGTCCTCAGTAAGACTTTAACCTTTAACTTTGACAACAGAGAACAAAATGGACAGACGGCTAAAAGCTGCCTGCAAACGCAGAGTGCAGAAAATGAAAATGCCTGCGGTTCCTCCTCTCTGCCTCGGCCTCTTTTCTTTATTACGTTTTGTTTGGGCCTGAGTGCTTCGATCATGTGGTGGTCTGAGAGCGGTGGGGAGGTGGCTCCAGGGAAAGATTTGGAAACTGCAGCTCGGTTGCAGAAAGTCAGCGGCTGAAGCGGCAGCTGGAACAGTGAGCACGAGGGAGACATTTTATACTAGAGGTTTGCAATAAAGTTATTTTGTACATGCATGTGTGTTTAAGCGGAACAGGCCGCAATACATCGAGTTTGATTTATCGCCAACTAGAGTGCAACTCAAAATGACACACCTGTGTTAGATCCATCGATCTGCATCGATACATCGATTAAATGAGCAGCCATCACGTGACACTGATGTAAAGGGTAAACATCGATCCATATCATCCTCTTTCAGGCCCGCCCTTATTTTGAAAGTCTGTGTCACCGATACGCAACGTCCGGCTGGTGATGACGTCATGGCGAGCAGCCGCGAGAAAGATGAGGAGGATAAACGTGAAGAGGATAAATTACGATTATTTACTCGGAATAAATCATCAGTGTGGAAATGTTTGTTTTCGGAGAAACTGCGAGTCAACAGACAGCGCACGTGACACGTAAACAAAAGCCGTACTGAGGAAACAGGAAGTACCAACCTGTACACCTCACCGACTTCTTGCTAACGTTACGTTAGCTGCTGTTTCAGCGATGTTGACCGAAAAAACGAGCACGTAGAGTGAAAGTCACCGGCTCTGTCGGGAGATGCAGCGACTTAAACCAGCGGTGAGTCAGAAAAACATAAATAATATCAAACTGGTTCAGTTATGAGGAGAGGAAAAGTCTGCTAGCTGCTAAGCTAATTTCTGCAATGTAAAATGCTATAGGGTTATGCTAATAACATTAGCATATTTTATATGTGACCTACAAAAGAGTTTTATCTTGCTGTTAATCCACGTTTTGAGGATGTTGGGCAGCCTAAAGTTTTAGGAAAAAAGATCATAGTTTGAATTAAAATGCGTTTTCAAACTGAATGAACCAGTTTTAATTATTTGTAGTTATGTTTAGATCGTATTGATCGCAGGCCCCTAAATCGAATCAAAATCGTGTCGTGGTAGACTTTGTGATATTGGGAAATATCTTATCATTGTCCAAAGTATCGATATAATATCTTATTTTGATGAAACCAGTGATTTACTGCTGTAACCTTTGTCCTGCCATCGCCTCCCTCCTGTCATTACTGTCCATGACCCGTCGTTTTTTGGGATGAAAACCAAGAAACTGTGCTAAACGCTGTGTATGAACACACACACACACACACACACACACACACACACACACACTGTTGCTCTCTGTAATGAGTCTTAAATGACAGCTTGCTTGAAAGCTATTTAATGGAGGCCTCTGCTTACAGTTTAGATAATATTTGTCGAAGGTCAAGTCATGATTCTCCCACTGACTCTGTCTTCCTGTCCACTTACACACACACACACACACACACACACACACACACACACACACACACACACACACACACACACACACACACAGGCTGTAAAGCCCTGAGGTCACTCAGCCTCTGAACTCCCTCGGCACTTAAAGTCTTTTATAACATCCGTCCTCTCCTGCTCGTCTGAAGGGTATTTAGAGGCTGTCGATGCTTCCAGCTCGTCTCCTCTGAAAGATTTAGAGGCTTTTCTTATTTGAATCATTTTAATGACACCTGTCCCGTCAGCTGTAAAACAACAAAAAAAACAAAAGAAAACCTCTGGCTCAGCAAAGAAAGCACGCATTCCTGCTGGATCATTTTAAACTTTAGCACTGTATTGTTAGGGATTTCTTTGCAAATTTTACCGCCGTGATAGCTGTTCCACATTTGTAAACCCTGTCTGTGAGCATTGAAATCATCTGAGCAGTATTTTAGCATCTTTAAATGCTTTAATTACTCTAACAGGACTCCCTGGATTGTATTTCATTAACGATTTTTCGATAAAGATGGTGCTTTCAAAGTCCCTTCTTTATGCTTCCTTCGTATTTTTATACAGAACCAAACATTTTGCTCCATTGTTTGATTTTAGACGACATGCTGGCATCGCAGAAGCAAAAGAGGCGTGACGGGTGTGATGTTAAACACAACAGCGTCAGCCTGTAGTGTGAAATGTCACATTTGCATCTCGTCCTAAACAATAACAGTTAACTCAACACGTCGATAACAATCAAAATATTAAACAGTATTGTACAACAGCACCACGACTGGTTCTGTCCAGCCGCGTTTTTAGCTGATGCTGTCCAGTGGCGTATTGTGCGCACATGAAATATGGCTTTTGGCGTTGCAATCACTGCAAAAGTGGCAGTATTTGATTACTTTTGAGGAAGAATGGGCTTGAACTAATTACTCTTTTGGTTCAGCAAACACAAATATTAAAAAATCTTCTTTTTTTTGTATGTCTTCTGTCTCATGGTTGTTGCTGTGGTCCGAGTTTTAAAGGCCGCCACTTTCAACACCTTGTATACTCAGGGGGTTCAAACAGCGCCCAAAAAAGAGCTTTAAAATCCTCTACTTTAAGCCAAATCTGAACCTGATCCCCGTTCGCTTCCTGCCTGCAGGTCCTGCTGTTCAGCGCTCTGTGGAGTGAAATCAAATTGGCTGAAAAATCCTCCGTCCCGCTGCTTTTACTGCACATAATGTGAGCCTGCATAATGGTAGCGAGAAGCAGGAGGAACAGAGCGCCGCCTGCAAATAAAATAGACCCAGATTTATAGTTTGAAGTGCTTTACATCTGCAAATAGCTTTTCCATTAACAGTAACAACCAAAATATTGAGAGCAGTGAATCAGAGGAGAACATCGGCAGCGTTTTGTTGCTTTAAGGACATCTCTCTTTATTTCACTGCACTTTTTATAAGTGCACCATTTTGAACCGAAGCTATGAAAGTATTAAATGGGAAAACGTTGTAAATAAAAGTGGAGTGAACAGAAGAGGCGTTTGATTAATCCTCGCTGTGCCCAGGCTGCTTTATAAATGAAATATCTGCAGACATTTTGACTCGATAATTAAATCCACTGAGACAGAAGCAATATTCTCATTTCTGTGATTATGGAAACATTATTTAGTAACTCTGTTAATAATGATGATGACTCCAGTCATTAGGCTCATGAATAAACCAAACATGGAGAAGCTTTCTTAAAGAAAGAAGATTTTTAGTAGAAACACAATTAAAGCATCATCAGACGGAGCTGACAGGAAGCAGCGGGGAGATGTGGGCGGGCGTGTGGGCCGTTAAATAAATACAGTGCATTTCGCTGAGGTTTATTTCACGAGTGCACTCAGCTTCGTAATGAGTCGGTCCGGCGGGCTCGTTTCACGGCTCAGCCTGACACCTGTCACACCTCAGCGGCTGTTTCACACCGCTGCAGATAGGGAGGAGAGATCAGAGGCCACGATCGGGGGACGGGTCCCTCCAGGGACGACACAGACGAAGGTTTAGCGTTCACGTTCAGCTGGCTTGATTCGTAAGACAGCTTTCTCCTCATGAACGGCAGCTTTTCCAAAACGATGACATAAATCAGCCCGGTCAACTTTTTTCTGCGATCGTTCCTTTGAAATGCCAATACAGCCGTCGTGATGATAATATCAGAGGCCTGGGAGTGAGTGCTGCTTATCACGTTGCATTTATGAGCTGGAAATAAAGCGTTCAATAAGAACAACAAACCTTATAACCCTCGTTCAGATGGCTGACAGCAGAAACAGAAAAATATGTCAATGAGAATCATTTTAGGTTGAATTCAGCTGCGGAGCAGCAGAAAGTGAAAGTGAAACATAACCGGTCATTGTGCTTAGTCAGAAAGTTTGCTTTCACTCGCCTCTGCAGCAGCTGCTCCTCTCAATCATGGATAATATCCTTGAACGTATTTTACAGGATAATTCATGCATCTAAATTCATGATTCAAAAGAACATAAGAAGAAATTCAGAGGTAAAAAAAAGTGTTTATACATTATAAACCCTGACAGACCTTTTGTAGCATTCCAGGACATTTTCCAGGACTTCTCCATGACTAGAAAGCTCCTTTTAAGAGGTCGGGGTTATCCAGGAAGTGTGGGAACCCTGTGACAACACGAACATCTCTGAGCACTGTTGCAGCAGATATGAGGCTTAATTGTCTTGTTAGTGACAAACCGAAGTGCCAGCGGGACGGAGTGACCCGACCCGTCTCCGAGAGACTTCCCTGGAGGTCAATTACTTCCTGCTGTGCCTCTGCGTCAGACTGCAGAATGAACCTGGAAGTCTTTCTGTCCCTCTGATCTGCTCGACATGAATAAAACATCAAAGCTGTTATCTTCACGCTGCACTCTCGGCTTCGCAGGTGAAGATTAGTCTGCTGCAACAGCTGATGAAGCCAAACGAGCCGAGCGTCTGCCGAGGCCTCCGGGCGGCTCGCAGTCAGACGCTCGCGCTGCCATCGAGGAAAAATATACACAAAACTGGACAAATTAGTGCCAGTTATGGAGGCGGAGGAAGGCAGGGCGGTAATTAGACAGCAGGTCCTCGTGCAGCAGCTGCTCAGAGTCGCTGCGACGGTTGAAGGTTATTTTAACTTCTGTTGTTTGTTTATTTTTTTTTATTCTTGAACAGCACGGAGGATGGCGGCAGGAAAAACACACTAATTCAGTTTAACCCTACGAAACCTGAGCAAATTAACTAACATCTTTCAAAAAGTTGAGCAACTTTCTAAGTTTTTTTGAAATTTTCTATTTTCTATTTAGCGCAGTGCATTTACAAACTCAGGCTCAGAAGAAATCAAAAATAAATGAAAAAAATAAAATAAAGAAAAATAAAGAAAATAACAATAAGACAATAAGACAATGCTAGGGCTTTTTAGGGCTTAATGTTAATATGTTTCACCGCAGGAAATGAGTTAAAATGAGACATGTAAACTAAACAAAGTGTGTATTTTAAGTGTCACAGTGGTCAAATTATCATACATTACAGCAATTTTGGAGTTATTGATCGTACATTGTACAGAGGGCAAAGGTACCGTATAAATACGATATTTACTGTACATCTGGCAACACTGATAAGTTGCATGTATGAATCAGCTGTTGTGCTGTTTTTTGGGGGGGTAGGACAGATTTGTTGACCTGCAGTTTTCTCTTGCTCACAGAAAGGGATGAAATCTAAAACCAAAAACAAAAAAAAAAGAACAGTATTGACGCCAAAGGATGTCAGCGTCCCCGCGTTGTCCATAGCAACGAGGGAAAGGAGGATGACGAAGAGGCGGTCAGGGATTCATGTTTTATTCAAACGGCAGAGGAGAACAGAGAAAAGCTCTTCACACAGGAAATCATCCAGCTGCTGCGGCCGGGAGACTTAAAATAGATCCGGACAAACGGACAACAGGAGCCGAGCTGCTCGCTGCGTTTAGTCTTTATTAGTGTGAACAGACCTCACAGACATCATCACGTTTCAGCGCGCGTCTGACATCCCTCTGGTTTTATCCGTGAAAAACACCAGAGTTATTTCCTATAAATGACTGTGACGCGTCTCACGTTGGTTTTTCCTAAGGAGAAAATAACATCTGTGGTTTTAGTGAGACTTTCATCCAGACTCCAGGATGATTCTCTGCATTTTACCATCACCTCTTGCTTTAAACATGCACTTCAAAAAGTCTTTTTATTTTATAGATTTAGTGAGTTTTTCTTCATATTCAGAAAAGGTGAAGAGATTTTTTCAAACATTTGAGACGCTTTGGGATCCGACTCTTCTTCAGCATCAAAACCGTGTAGTCTTTTGGAGAATTACAGATGTTTTTCCATGCATATTTTGATATTTTATTTCATTTTTAATGTCCAGGGGGGTAGGATTTAGGGGTATGTATTTTGGCAGAAATTGAATCCCAGTGATGACAGTTACCGCAGCCGGAATTGGGACAGTTTTTTTGGCAACCGGACATTGCCCGACTTATTTCTCATATCTTTCTTAGTGACAACATCCCAGTGATGGCAGTTACAGCTGCCGGAATCAGGCCCGTGATTTCACCCGCTTCAGGGGTGTCAATTCTCACGAGTCTCAGCCGAGTCTCAGCCGAGTCTCAGCCGAGTCTCAGGCAACCGGACATGGCCGTACTTGTACTTGTGCTGGTACGTAAAGTGCGGGCCGTTGCTGGACCATGTCTTTTTTTATAACGGCCCAGTGATGGCAGCGTCCCTTCATTCACCTCCTCTTCTTCTCTGACTCATGTCACTCAGAAGAAAACCTTGGCTGTTTGACACCATCTCAAAGTTTTGTTGTTTCTGCTTTCAAGAAGAGACAACGGCTTTAACACACACACACACACACACACACACACGCTGATCTCCAGAGTGAGGTTTTCATTTCATAGAGAAGTGAAACCTTCTCAAGGACTGCTGTGGCGTATTGATTTGGTTTTCTAAAAGCGGAGAATTTATCCTCTGCAGAGACGTGAAACAGGAGAGGGGAGGGGAGGCGTGACATTCATGTAAAATACCGCCATCAGTGATGCATGATGGGACTTTGAATCCCCATCACGCTCACAGACACAAATGTTCCACTTCTCTGCGGAGACAGACTGAACCGAATGTAGAAAAAAAGTGTGAGTCTGTAGCGGCGTCCTCTGCGGTTTCACGAATCCCGATGCTCTCTTACCTACTTACCTCGTACTGGGAGCCACTTCTAAAAAAAACTGCCTTTTTTCATTTACGTAACAAAACAAACATCTCCGAATCAGATGTTGAACCCTTGTCTCTGCCTTTGTAACGTCTTGACTGGGATGCATTTTCCTGTGGCCTAAACATGGCGTAAACAAGAGGTCCTCATTCGTGCCCAAACCTCAGCTGACAGAGCTCGTAGGAGATTATGTAACACCTGTCCTGGTACAAGTCGGGGCGGATTCATGTCCTCCTCACAAAGCACACAGGGCTGTCTCCTTCCTACGTCTCCCCGTCATGTCCTTTATGCACTGTTAGTATTGGATATTTCACTGTTTTCTGCATTTAATAAAAAAAAAGTCAGCTTAGGTCTGCAGGTTTGCTCCAGCTCCACATTTTTGGGGATAAACCTCCACAGCAAACTTTCAATACTGTAGTTTCACTGGCTGGTAAACATTCAGCAGATTTCTATTTTCATAACCAGTTACAAGGGATGAGCATGAGTACTGGAGTACTCATCTTGATTTTAAGTGTATGTAAAGAGTAATTCTTTTATTTATTTTTTTCTTTAATAAAAAGATAAGATTAGATAGTCCTTTATTAGTCCCACAACGGGGAAATTTGCGTGATGACAGCAGCAAAGAGATATCAAAGCATGTTATGTGCAGGATAAAGCATAAAGCAGTATTAATGGTACAAACAAGACACAAAACTCAACAGTTACTGGAGGTTTTTTTTTGCTCCAATTGCACCTGAATGAATGCAGTTGTGATAAATTGCACGTTGTGATACTGAAAATGCACAGATTTGTGTGTGTGTGTGTGTGTGTGTGTGTGTGTGTGCGTGCGTGCGTGCGTGCGTGCGTGCGTGCGTGCGTGCGTGCGTGCGTGCGTGGGGTCTATCTGGTTGTGCAGTCTGACAGCAGCAGGAAGGAAGGGCCTGTGAACACCTGACAGCTGTTGACCAGCAGCACAAACACTTTCCTGCACACCAGCAGCTACTTTGTGTCAGCTCTGCATGTAACGTGCAGACCTGCTGCTCAGTATTACGAATATTTATCCGTGTGTCTGCAGTGAAATAAGAGTCTGGTGTGATTCAGACGAGATGAGGAACGTCCTAAAATCTTTGGGTGTTGTGCGCTGTAAATAAACTGAAGTTGAATCACCAGCGTTTGACGCTCCAACATACGCTGAATGTTTGGTCGAATTCAAACTTTGACATCGTGTTGTTATATTAATCTGCCTCTGTGAGCTCGTTTGTTGTCTGACACTAATTGCGATCATTAATTGATGTCTTGTAACGTTGCTGACTCGCCCTGATAAAAAGCAGCAGGTGAGCATCTTGTGCAGCAGTGAAGGGGTTAAAGGATGTTGGGAGGTGAAGGGCTCGGAGCAGCAGACAGGAGATGAGGTATTGACGTTCGTCTCTCCTGGAGTCAGAGCTGCAGTGGAGGAGGGGGGTGTTAGATAACGAGCCGGGGGTGGCGGCGGCGGCGGCTGGGTGGCCATGGCGACCGGGTTGGGCTCGGAGGATTTGGGAGGTGGATGTTCCTCCAGGCGGCGGCTGCTGCCACGCTCCGTCAGCTTCTTTAGTTCTGCTCTGATCCAAAAGAGGGAATTATGTGCATTTCAAATCCCTGAGACTGTTGTAAAATGTATGAGGGTGAGGAACCTGAACACAACACGGCCGGGGTCGACTGCAAACACACACACACACACACACACACACACACACACACACACACACACACAGAAATGGCAGAGCCAGATAACGCAGCATGGACACACACACACATTTCAGAGTGTTTCGTCTGGGCCAAACACAGCTGAGACGCTGTCATTTGTCGCCGGGCGGAGGTTTTAAGACTTGTCGCCGTTCAGCGTAATCCCACATTTTCTGCGTATTAAAAACGTGTCTTTGTGAAACCTGCAAACAGGAAACAGAACACGCACTCTGGGAGCCGTTCGGCGGCGTTTGAGGGTTTCCGGGCTCCGAGCTGCTGATGGATGTGACTGCCGGACGGACTTTATTATCCATGAACGTCCCGCAGCCTGCGGCCCACGCAGCGCTCAGCAGAGTCCTCAAACACGCGCCGATCACGTCTGCTCCGAGCAGAGATTGGGCTGAATTAGTTTGAAAAGTCTTTTTCTTTGACGTCCACATTACTGAGCCGTTGTTTGAATATTTGTCATCAGTTTCCCCTCCTGTATGTACGCGTGAAGCAGTATCACACTCGAGGCTTTCACGTTATTTGACCACGACAGTAACGCTGCACGCCCTCTGTAAGCCCACTGAGACGGTTTTGTCATCTTTGTTAGGGGTCCACAGATTAACGGCTGATTATTGGGGCCGATATTTGGTGTTTTGCTGATTATCTGTATATGGCAATCATTAAAATAATTTTATTTTAAAAAACTCTCTAGGAACTTATTGTATGATAAACATTTCAGTTTTAATTACTAAAGGCACGTTTGTGTTCTTTGTTGTATTCCAAATTGTGAATTTAGACAGCATTTTTATTGTAAATGCATATCGGTTCCAGATATTGGTTATCGGTCTCATTAACGACCTCTGTTGACCCCTGATCTTTGTGTTAGTTCATAGTTCGCACCATAGTGAGTTAGCTGTTTTCTTTTGATAATTCAAAACATCATGAAACTGCCCTGAAATGTTTCTTTTCGACCAGCTGATGAATATTTCCACGATTCTGTAATCTTTGCAAGTGCAGTGTTTAAGATGCGGCCGGGTCGTATTTTCGGTGAAAAGGAAGGTGTGCTGTCGTGCAGATTTGGGCTCATCCTAAATGTCTTGTTGACCAATCAGATTGCTTGGTCCGGTCTTCTCGCTGTGTGATGCATCTTTACTGTGTCTTAGCTGGAAGGTGTGTAATCAGTTAGCATCTTGTGACTTTTCTTGGAAAGTTTTTTTATCAAAGTGGAAACAGTTTCGCCTCCCGGCGTTTCCGGCTGGTGTTATTGATGTTGCTGCTGTTGCAAAGACAACCGGGACTCTTTCCATTTCCCTCAGAGCCGAGCAACAACCAGCAACACAGGACACATCGCGTGTTGTAGGATTTTACTACAGACAGCACGGACGAGGAGAAGCTGATTATTATAGTAATTAACCACAAAATTATCCTTTTTATAAGGAAATGGCGTTGAGCGCCATATCAGGAGTTATGGGAGTGAATGGGGTTATTACTTCTTCTTCTGTGCTTATATAAAGAGAGTGATTCTGTAACTACCCCTCCAGCTCCTCGGTGTCGCCACCCCAGCTGATCCGGCAGAGCTGCATGGTGCCCAACTCATACCGCAACCGCTGGGAGTTGACGGACGAGGGAGCAAAACCGCAGCTGAAGCGGTGGACATCCACAGTTGCAAAGACGCTCCTTGATAACGAGGATGGCTGCCGACAGCTACCAAAGAAAACGTATCACCTTTTCCTGTTTTGGTTGCGTGGTGGTTGACGTACTTCCTCTGGGCCGAATGAAGTCTTTGTACTAAAACAATCTCATCACAACTTTTCACATGTTGCTGCTTTGCAGTGGACTTCTGCATCTACGTATCATACTCTGACGCTGGTTATTATGTTGAGACAACAAAAGCACACGGCGACCAACAGGACGTTTTGACACCGGCCCACAGACTCAGTAAATATTCAGTTCAGAGATGCTTCCAAACTCCAACACTGTCGACAGAAAGACAAAAACAACAGCGGATGTAAAAGGTCGAAAGTGTTTCTAAGAATAAAATCCACATTTTGAACAGAACAAAGAGGGAAAATCGGCCTTGGGTGAAAAACCAGTTTGTTTTTCTCTCAAATTGGAAAAACCTCATTCCAAACACATTTAATGCATCAATAATTTAAACCTCTAAAAAGAGAAAAGGGACGTGGAGTGTTTCTCCATCGTGAGGTTTCTCCTCTCACTCCCCATGACAGTATATAAAAGTATCTGAAGGTATCTGACAGTATATAAAAGTATCTGAAGGTATCTGACAGTATATAAAAGTATCTGAAGGTATCTGACAGTATATAAAAGTATCTGAAGGTATCTGACAGTATCTGGAAGTATCTGGAGGTATCTGACAGTATATAAAAGTATCTGAAGGTATCTGACAGTATATAAAAGTATCTGAAGGTATCTGACAGTATATAAAAGTATCTGAAGGTATCTGACAGTATCTGGAAGTATCTGAAGGTATCTGACAGTATCTGGAAGTATCTGAAGGTATCTGACAGTATATAAAAGTATCTGGAGGTATCTGACAGTATCTAAA